>NW_017306239.1:0-28230 GCF_001642055.1 Alternaria alternata | reverse complement strand
ATATATTTCTTTAGTATAGCTAAATAGAAAATAATATTTAAGCGTTCTTGTAGCAAGAGACTTAAGAAGTATCTTAGACTAGAAGAAGGGATGCGAGACGCATAGCGCGCCCTATAGAGTAGTACGCGCTAGACCTGCTTATAAGGTGCGCCTCGCTCTACAAAAGAGGGCAGAAATTGTTCTCTTTACTGCCTGCGTTTATAGTCTTAATATATAAGCTATCTCTCACTATCCTTAGTAACGTAAAGCAAGCACTATTGCCTACAGTTACGCCTTACAACAACAGTGCATTGAGTATCATTGACGATTCTATTATTTGACAACAGCCTCTATTACTTGCGCTTATTAAAACCATCTGTTAGTAGCGGGGTATGTGAAAGAGCCTCCCAGTGATGGCAGGCGTACATTTGCTCGTCAGAGCCGCTAATATCATCTTTACCACGTTTGTAAACGTCTGCATTATACGATCCAACAACAGTAGCGGGATCCTTGTTCGCATTGATAACCTCGGTGATTGCTTGGACATATCTTCCAGCGTCTTCGAGTGCGTTGTTAAGACCCTGGGCACGGTCTGGACAGGTGATCAGATAAGCCTCATTTGTTAGTGTTTAGGGGAAGCCGCTTACAAGGAACCATGGGGTGCGCAGCATCCCCAGCAATTGTCATCCTTCCATCGTAGTTCTTCCAGGGCTGAATATTCTTCCAGGTAGCAAACTAAACCTCTGTCAGGAGCGTTGAAGTGGAAATAAGTTCGGCTAGTCACCTACACGATCTAGAGGAATCTTAACATCATCCCCGACCCACTCTGCTAGATATTTCCAGGGCTCGCAATAGTTGGCTGCTAGCTGCTTGAATAGTCGGGACCGTTCTTCATATGTCTGGGGTTGTTGACCTTCGTTCCAAATCGACAGGGATATCGAAAAGAGCCAGCCCTCTGGCTTGTCAGCATCGGGGACATCAGCGACTGATGAGACAGATTAACGATTCAGTCGCAGCGAATGGGTATGTCCACAATAAAACTTACGCGTTATGAAGAAGTAGGTCTTCTGGTCGGGATGAGGTGCCAACTAAGCACACGATCAGTTGAGGCCGTTACATGATTAGCTTTGTTCAGCGACTGACCGTTGCGATTGGATGAATCTTGCTGCGAAGGTAGCGAGCTTTCTCAGCGTCGAAAGAGCAGGCAAAACTCTAGAACTGGTAAGAGGACAGTATGAACAGCATTCTCAGTTGTTAATTTGGGCCGAAGACTTACGAGAATAGTAACAGGGGCGGGATGCAACTCGCTTGCATCTACAGGTACGAGCAAACTGCGGACTTTGCTTCTCGCTGATCGAAATGTAAGGATGAAGAGCTTCTGGCACAAGGGATAATACTCACGCCCGTCTGCGCCCACAAGGTAGCGTCCTCTTCGGACTTCAACGCCATCATTGAACGTAGCTGTTACTGTATCACCTTCGACGGAGACGCTGTCCAGTTTCATGCCGAATTGAATGTCCAACCCTGTTCCGAATAAGTCGCGTAATCGTCCCCTTTGAACTCTCCTTGGTCCCTCGGCTTTGACGTAAGTCAAGAGCTCCCCTGTTTTGCCGTTCATGAGCGGTATCGTTCTTGCATCTCCATCGGACAGCACAGCCCATGGATCTGTTTGTGCTTCATTCAGTCTAGCGAAGAGCTCTGGAGGCAGACAAGCCTCTACATTGGGTGTCGCCCAGTGCAGTGCCATACTCCAGACACCAGCCCGTTCGACGTATTTTTCGAGACTATGTTGTTCAAAAACCGCGACAGATATATTAGCCTAGACATTTGTCAGTTCTACCGTTGGATTGGAAGGAGCGAGAACTGTCAATTGACTCACCCGCTTCAGACCCTGCGCGATAAGCAAGCCAGTGGCACCTAATCCGTTGTCAAACCAGGTTTTGAACAAAGGATACAATTATGGTTACCAGCTCCGATAATTAGAACTTGTACAGTCTCCCCTGAGGTCATCTTCGCTATCGTTATTGCGGTTAGTGTTCGTTGTTGTCATGGAATGGGTTTAGGGAGCTACGATTTGCGAAATTTTAAGGATGGAGTCTGTAGCCTCTTAGGACCATGGCTTTAAAGACACCTCTCATGCAGCTTCTGCAAGAGAAAGGTCATTGCTCATGTTCCAGTTTTCTTCGGATACGGAACTTTCGTGACAAAGGACTGATATTAACGCATGTTGCTCGTAAAAGCGGCACGCGACTGCCAAAAAAAACCCCTCAGTTAATCAGAGTGGGTCTGGTAGTATCGCGAGGACGTTGTTGCATGGAGTTAAGGAAGGATACGCGGCTGTTGTACTTTCGGTCTAAGTGAAAGACCGAAGTGCGCTCAAGCTACTTCGGTCCGAACGCCGATTGTTCGCATGCCGATGGTCCCGACATCAGCGACGTGTCAGGTGGTTGCACTTAGCGTCCATCACCCGAGTCTCCTAACCATTGCTTTTGGGATTTCTTGTGAGATTGACTTTTTTGAAGGATAGAACTTGAACCCGACATTGAACTTCATGTACATTCCAGTTATTTCGCTTCACTACAACCAGAGTTTTGCGTCTTCTCCATCCTATATTATGGACTTGAACTCGATGGAACACCTCGACCTAATTTCTGACAAGGCAATAGCCGGTGTCTTCAATCCGGGCGGTCATTACAAAGATCCTCCACTTGCAGAATCAGATCCTACTGTTGGTTACAAACTCAATCATACGATGATGCGCATCAGGAACCCGAAACGCTCTCTACACTTCTACATCGACTTGATGGGAATGCGGACCATTTGGACCATGAATACTGGACCATTCACTATCTACTACCTTGCCTATCCACCAACGAAGCAGGACCGAGCTGATCTCCCAGATTGGGCGGCAAAGACATCTCAAGGGAGTAGCCTCTTACATAGTAGGGGTCTCTTGGAGCTAAAGCATATCCATGGCTCGGAAAAGGCTATTGAAGCCGGTGGCTACGAGATGACCAGCGGCAATCACCCACCAAACTTAGGGTTTGGACACTTGGGTTTTACTGTTCCAGATGTCAAGGCTGCAGTGGAGAGATTGAGAACTGCTGGAGTCCGGGTTGTCAAGGAACTTGGGTTTAATGGACGTGCGAGCATCCCTCTGACCGATTGGGAAAGACAACGTGGCGTGGGGGTAGATGAAATGGCCCAAAACTACAAGGAGACGCTGAAGCAAGTTGCTCATGTTGCGGATCCGGTAAGTCATTTACCGTCTTGCTTAACATTACTGATACACGGATAGGATGGTTATATAATCGAGCTGGTCCCCCAAATCTTCGCCTGAGCTTGCATTGCTTGGCAAACTTGGACGGTTACTCAATAAGGAATGGTTAAGAGACACATGGATTGTTTGTGCAGAGGAATTGTGCTGCCCTGCGTTCGTTTGTCGATCTTCTTGATCGCTCGTGTGCTCAAGATCACGAGTGTTGTCCGGCACATCGATTGATGCGGCCCACACCGTTAATGCGGGTAGCGAACACACAAGGTTCATGTAGCGTAGCTCTGGTGTCTCCTAGAGACATGTGCTCACCGTAGTGTAGGAAATTCCCATTATCTACAGGCTCGACAAGATCTATCCCCATGAAGCCCATGGTGTCCGCAAATATGCCAAGTTCCTAGAATGAAGGAATATCAACAATGCTTTGTACATTTGAAAAGGTCTCTTGCTTAACGAACATCGACCGATCCTTGCATAGCAGGTGTGATGTTTTCGTCGCGGCAGCGGGTGTATCCTCAGTTTCCCCGGGCTGTGTTCGCTCATCATAGAACTGCGCACCGTGAGTGGGTGGGTTCTAATCGCTGTATTGCGTTGGATTATATTTGTCGTGCCGTCATTACTAAAAAGCGAATGACCTTGTCGCGTATGTCGCGTCAGAAGATCTCGTAGAGTACAGTTTTTCTCACAGTAGCACTGGTAGGGTTTCTGCTTGATGTCTGCTTGAAACATCAATAGCTATCCGAGAAAAGCTTCAATGACCATGGACGTCTCCTTAAAGATCTCTGTAGATTTTCAAGGCAACTAGAGCGCAGTGAGCATGTAGAGCATATATTTAACGTAGAACCTTCGATTGCATCCAGGGTGGTGTTGAGAAAATATCATTCTATAGCGCTTCCAAGATTGCTGCAGAAGGAGTCCGTGCAGAGGGGATGTAAAACTCAGGACGCTGTTACTTCATAGAGCATCATCGGTCATACTCGAGTCAGCTTGTGAGTGCGGTACCAATTTCTCTCAACTTACGCATGAACTGCTACAAGGGAGTGTTTATTCGCGTTTGCTGTCAGATGGCCGATGACCTGCCTCCTCGCTGTCTGTGTATGTATGTAGACGATCAATGATTCAGTGCTTATTGGGATCCACTATAGTATAGACCAAGTACGGCCAATCCAGAAATTCTATCTAGCTCCGGTATCAAAATAGCCACTTCTCAGCTAACTAGACAGCTTTGACACCTACGACTCACACTATCTAGAACTATAAGTCGACCTGCAGCTTCTCATCTAAGCCTCTCGATCTAAACGCTTGAAATTTTAATCGCCTCAGCTCAAAGCGCGTCCATTCCCTCGAACTTACAGACTTAGATCGCTATCGCGATTGCGGACAAGAAGCACAAGGCGGTAGTTGCAACACTTACTAGCGATTAGAACTTCAATCGTCTCGTTAAGCTCCTCTGTTCCTGCTTTTCTGTGCAGATCCGAGTCGCTTGAGCAAGATGTCTGAAGAGCAGGATCAACCTAGTAAGGGAATAGAGAACATAGATATGTGCGTCATAGTGACTATCGATGCAGCTGTGGCTTCTCAGGACGCCTCTCTTGCGGCTGAGTTGTTGCGACTAGGCGTTTTCGCTCTCGATGTTTGATATCGCAATTTTTCGAACAAATGTAAGGGCTTGCCAACCTTTGAACGATTCGGGTTATCGTGGTGGTGAGTATGTGCAGTCTAACAATTGCATGAAGTTAAGACCGCAGAATGTAAGGAGCTAAGATCGAGGAGATGTTTCGCTGGCTGGGTGCCTAAGCTGACAGAGCCCTCCTTACTGGTCCCTATGCATGTGCATCACAACCCCTGCGATCAAGGAGAACATGTATGATTGGACGAGGAGTTACGTTAAAAATGTAGTGGCAGGGATTGGTACAGCCTGTCGCAGTGTCTGAAATGGCAATAACGCCTGCGAGAGTGCTCGTTTCTAGTAATTCGTCAGATAAACACTAAGAGGCTGAGAAAACGCGCAAGAAAAAGAAGCAGGCATCAGTTTCGATGACGATGCATGAATAGTGGGGAGTCGATGCTCTTGCACTGAGCACTTTCCAACATGTAGAATGATAGATGATACCCCTATGTCGATTCTTATTGTTATATGTTGTTTTCACTTTGTGGCTACCTCGATCTACCTTAGTAGCTGCTCCAGAACACTGGCTGGAGTAATTTTTGGTGGTGCAAAGTCAAGAATCTCCTGACTCGTTGGTACAGTCGGAAGAGGAGAGTCGAATGTCTCATCTGCTGCTTCCTTCATCGTGTCGCTCAGATGTTTCAATTCCGGGGAAGCCGCTGCGAACTCATCCAGCATTGAGTTGTCCCTGAAAGCAACGTGTTCAACCTTCGATCCAATACGTTCCTCTACCATCGCCACGATTTGAGCGCCGGTAATACTTTCTGGGCCATTCAGAACGTATTTTGCTTTGTTGTGCCTTGCAGTGTCGTTTTCAAGTAATAGCTTCGCTGCAACCACGCTGACGTCCATGGGTTCAATGGCTCCGACAGGTTTGTCTTTGTTACTCATAAGTCGGAGTGTGTCCTGTTTTCCTTCCCCGTTTTGCACCTTTTTTATCATCTCGGCAGCGGACGACAACCACATCCCGAGAAAGACGTTAGGTTGGAGAGAAGTCCAGTGCAATTTGTCGTAAGTCGAAGACTCGAGCATCTTTTCGATAGCCCAGTGTTGACGTGGATAATATGCTGGACAATCCGGACGTACGTTTGAAGCTGTTGTAGAGATTCGCACAACATACTGCACTCCAGCTTTAAGAGCTGCATAGAAGAAACCCGACTCCTCAGTGAATTGGTTGGGTTGGTTATGCGAGGCGATGAACACCCTTTCTACTCCATGTTCGCGGAGCCATTGAGATGTAATTGTAGGCCAGTTGAGCTCTACAACTTCGACGTTGGATAGCTTCGCGAACTCCTTGGCAGTAGAGCTGTTGGCTGAGCGTGTCTGAGCGATGATGCGATGTTCAGAGAAGGTTGAGCTGGCTCGAATGGTGTCTGATAAGAGTTCCACCACCCCACGACCCGTGTTTCCTGTTGCACCAACAATGAGAAAGGACGGCGACATAGCTGGAACGATTGCGTGTATTGAACGATAGATGAGACGAGAGAAGATAGCTTGTTGGAATCTGCATTGTTGCGACTTTCGATGCAACTTTAATATGAAGAGTTCCGAGACTTCAAATGTTCGAGTGCCGCCGCAGTTTGTCCGACTACTACTTTGCTCTTAGGAGCGGAAGCGGAGTGAGAGTAACTACTCAAGCGGCGAAATAGCGCCATCTCTCTGCAAACGGACGGCCGTGCCCGCGGAGCGGGGCGATCTTCCGATATCAGGCCGGACGAACATCTGCTAATCACTGACTACACGATCCCACACGTGCGATACGGCCATCAAAACCTGGTTTGAACGACATTAGGAATGACGACCAAGAACTCCGACCTTCTTGTCATAAACACAAATGATGCGATCAAACTGGGGTCTACATTGTAGCGCGATCGTAGCCAGGGTGATCGAAGTCTCAGGAGTGCTCTAATTCCAATACTGTCGTTGCACGCATTACATCCCATTTTTTTCAACTCGGGCTCGCTCCCGAGCTGCTGCAAGACCGACGGGTGCTGGCAGTCCCCTCTTGATGAGGGTTTGAAGAGACGAATATTGCGGATACACGCATCTGTTTATCGGAGTGATATTCCCTGGGGACGTCGTGGAGAATGATGCGAAGGTGCAGAGAGATCAATGGTATCGCGAGTCGGAACGTGGTGCCGCTAAAATTCGCCGCGGGAGTCCTGCTGGGCCCACCAATGTCGGCGGCTGCTACCGCCGATAGCCTCGGAGTGCTTCAACACGTGCAGTCGCGCATCGCAGTCCACGACGCGCTTTGTCTTCGACACGCTCTGACGACCGGTGAGAGACATGCAAAGTTCCTGCGAATTCGAGTGCATCCATCTGACAGAGAAGTAGACATTGGTAGATGTCGACGCAATGCCTCGCGATGGATTACAACTAGCAATGACCATACGAGCAGGTTGCGTCGCTGGCCGAGCTCACGTACACGGCCCACCATTCTGCATCATATCTTCATGAACACGACGGGAACACCAACATCAACACCAGCATCAATGCCTGCTACAGCAGTTACTATATACACCGGTCGCAGACAACTGGTTCCATACCCATTTACCATCGTTTTACCACGATGAAATTATCGCACAGGCATCGGTACAGGGTTGACGCAACTCTGCCATGTCGAGTTATTCGATTTGGACACCTGTAGGTCTCGTCAGCGTAGCTTCTCATCTTCCCGTTTACACTCACGTTGAAAGCCGTCGCATACGGGTCCCAACTAGGATCTATATGCGGCGCATACTCAATCACATTCAGCATGTAACTCAGCGGCTGCGCGCCGTAGAGTCTGCTAAATAGGGCATATGTAGCATCGAGACCTACGTTGTTAGCGAATGCGCCATCACCGCTATACGAGCTTCTCCGCCAAACGTACCAGATGCCGTTCCTGACGTGGTCCAGATGTTGCCATCCTCGACCCAGCGTGCCTGCGGCACCCACGTAACGTTCGGACCGCGCTCCGTTATCCAAGTCCACCCAGACTTGTTCGTCGTCGCTCGCTTGCCGTCCAGAATACCAGAGCGCGCCAGAGTCGCACCGCCGAAGCTCACGCCGACCAGGTACTCGAGGGACGCATATCGCAACTTGACGAAGTCTTCCACGCTAGTGTTGTTCGTCTGCTCTAACGTCACGACACCGAGGCCACCGGGCACGAACAAGATATCAAGCGCCGGAGCGTTCTTGAAGTTGTGGGTAGCCTCAACGCGAGGCGCGATGACGTGTCCGAAGTCGGTTGGCGGCGCGCTGAAGTCGTCAGGGCCGTAGGGCTGCATACCAGCAGGGACCAGACCGGTTTCTTCGGCGATGATGGAAAGGGTCATCTTTTTGAAGGCCGAGAGCTGTATCGACCATATCAGCGCTGAGCATCAAGCATATCGAGTGTTTTAGGCTTCATACTACGGTGAGAATCTCCATGGGACCGAAGACATCGAGGAGCTCGAATCCGGGAAAAATGACCTGATCATAGTAAGTGCATGAGGTTTGTGACTTGTTGAGGTAATCATACGAATCCCACAGAGAGAGTGCGCATGGAATTGAGCTCCGGCGTGAAGACGGGCATGGAGCTATTTCCTTCCTGACACATCATCGAAGGGATCAGCCCGGAAAAGAGCGCAATGCCAACCTGAAGAGCCTTGGAATGCATAGTGCACGGTGTTTGCAGTGCCAATAATGATTGACAGTGGTCGTGATTGTCGCTGTTCTTATAGCAATACTCTCTTGGGATGCAAGGGATGATCTACCTCAAAAGTCATCTTACACTGTCGACTTGCACGATGCCGCCATCGCAATTCAGCCCTGCATTCCTTCGATCTCATTGGCCCAGTTGGCTCGATGCGAAGATCGTTGCAGCCAGGCAGACCTGCTCTTGGCCCTTTCAGGTAACGGCTATGGGGAGGAGCCCTCGGTCTGTGCCTGGTAGAATGAGCGAAACGAAAGCAGGCTTGCAGCAACTTGCTCATTCGGCGGAAGGAAGCACTTGTATGGGGGCCTAATGCTCAAAGTAAGCCTTTGACAGTATGCGTGAATTTGAGCACATTTGCGGAACGCGTGCGCATGAATCTTGTATGGCGGCCTGCAGTAACGATCCACCCATTCAATCAGATATACGACAGACCTGCGAGGAGAGTCACGTATATAATTGCTTCTTGTGGCTTTCATCTTTTGCTTGGGAACCTGAAGTCGCGGCGCTAGTAGGGTTGCCTAGCCTGACAATTTGTCAGCGGGATAGTACACAGTATCCGGGTGACTAACTGTAGCTTCCTCTTCTATTTAGGTGGCATGCTTTCGGATCTGCTAGAAATCGGACTCGGCAGGGCTCCCAATACGTCAGTATCAAAGCATTGATTGTGAAGCTTCAGATGTCTGCGCAACGATCCTCGCACGCGTCGATAGGTAGGAGTTCACGAGTCACGAGAAGTCAGGCGATATGCACCACTCGCTGGCCGACTGAAATTCTGGAGAGGCTTTTCTGAAATATCTCTAGCTGTACTAGCCACTGCTTTGCTCCACTTATGGCCAACTTCTTACTCAGACTGCGAGGTCAACGTCAAATCCCAGCAACGGTATAGGTGATCGCCTTAGATTCATTTTCCTATCGCACGACATATTCCCGTCGACTCAGACTTGTTCATCAACATCCGCTCGCCGCTCAGCACACCCTCGCAAGCGTCGCGCTGCCGGAGCCCACGCCGACCGTATCCTAGCGACGCATATCGTGATCCGACGAGATTATCCACACTGGTGTCGCTCGCCTTTTGCAGCCTCGCGAGACTCAAGTCACCGGGCAATAAACATTCCTCGTTTAGTATTGGAGGGCGTGACAGGTCGCGAAACTGCCGAGGTACAAAATTGCGGGGAGAGTGTTTCGCATCAATCTAGGATGAAATCACAACTGTTGGATCGATATCTGCACTACATACCAGCTGACGATACTAAGAGAGATTCGTCGCAAGTAACATGGTTGGCCCGGTGCCTTCGTATGTTCAGAGCAACTATCAGTTGACTTGGTAGAGAATACTCCAGACCAGGTTAGGCATGCCGCAATTTATCAACAATTACCAGGCCGATTGTCGCGACCAATTGCAAGCAATATTGCCTTCTGTAAGCTCTTGATATATGCAAACTGGCTCAACTCGTCGAATGCAGGGCTTCTGTTGTACGGTGGTGAGAGTTTTGAACATTGCGCAGTGCCGAGTCGGGTCTCCCTAGAACATGGCCGACTAAGATGAACCTTGTACGTCATCTCTCTTCCCAGCACCTATGGACATGTCCTGTAAAACAGATCATCGTTACTAGTGCATCAAGAGGTCAAAGCATGCGACCCACTTACTAACGTGTGCCGAGGTCGTTGTAGCGTACGTCAAATGAGTTGTGGCTTGTCGGTTATTAATTCCGAACTGCCAAGTCCTCGAGTGTTTCTTTTGCCTCTCCTCTGCGTCTCTCCCAGGCACATCCTGGCGAACGATCAAAATGTTCACGTATCGCATCTCTTCGTCGACTTTGCGAGCCGAGGCACGCAACATGGCGTAGTGCAACGTCGTCGAGATGTGGGAAACGAAGGCCGGCAATGTCATTGATGAGTTTCACGTCAGGCAACGATGTGTGGCTGCTACTCAAAGCAAGCAGATATATAATTCGACTTTGTGCTCAAAGATAGCAGAGATATCAGCAGAGATTACTTTAAAGCAATCACTCGTTGGCAGTCAAACTCCGACATCCTTTCGTTATCATTCATCTTTAAGACCCCTTGTGGCCTCATCGCTCTTTTCATCCTCTCGTTCATAATCATCATGAAGCTATCATCAGTTATCAGTTTCTCTGCCATCTTTGCGTCAGCCTTGGCTTTCCCTACCCATGGCAATGTCAACGCCCGCCAGACCTGGCAGCCCAGGAATTGGACGGCTCCGGGTCCAAACGATGGTTAGTCGAGTCATTTGATTGTGTATCTCTGGTCACGATGAGAACATCCCACTGATGAATGACTCAACAGCTCGCGGCCCATGTCCTGGTCTCAACACTCTCGCCAATCATGGGTACTTGCCGCATAATGGCCGGGAGATCACACGCGATATCCTTGCTGATGCAATGCTCAATGGCTTCAACATCGCCAAGAGCGATGCTATCATCCTCTTCTCACAGGCCGTACGCACCAACCCGAAGCCGCTCGCACGTACGTTCGACCTCGACACTTTGGGCCGTGAGGGCGTACTAGAGCATGACTTCAGCCTGAGGTAAACATACTATTCTTCTACCACTTAGCATTTCTAACGCGTCAACCACTTGCAGTCGCTCTGATCGCTTCTTTGCCGACCCTCTCCCATTCAATGAAACCGTCTGGGCCGAGACTGCCTCCTTCTTCAAGACACCAGAAATCACGATACAACAGCTAGCCGACGCCCGCATGGCACGACTCGACACATCGAAGCGCACTAACCCAGAGCACAAGACATCGTTGTTGGCTGATGGTTTCAGTTGGGGTGAATGCGCTTCTTTCTTCGAGATCATGGCTGATGGTACTACGAGCACTGTGAGGAAAGACTTCATTGAGTACTGGTTGAGTAAGTTTCAACATTTCTTGAGCGAATTCGCAGAGATTAGTCGCTAACGTGCATATGATGTAGGGAACGAGCGCTTGCCTACTGAGATTGGTTGGACTCGCCGTTCGACTGTCATGGAGACTAGCGAGCGTACCAAGTTCACACGTCTTTTGATGGAGGCTGCTGGCCAGGGCACTGGCCTTTCCTCGTTGGCGTGAGCAACTCTTGCAGCTTCTAGCTTTGTTTCACTAGCGAGAAGCCATATCGCGCATTCAGCTCCTGAGGTTGATATCAGAGCATGCAGGCATGTAGATTCAAACATGCGCTGAATCACACGTCAGTCAAACTATATACGTGGATGGTGTCGTATTGTGAGCAAATCGAAATTGTATGATAAACATTGCACCTCTCCCACTGCCTTGATTCGTTTAGACTGCATAATTACAAGAAACACGCTACGACAATGTACGTCAAATCAATCATACTCCTGCTATACATTATCGAAGACAATTCCGTCCTTTGTACATTCTGAGCAATGAGTGTCCTCGCCAGCTCGTCGAACAGCTGGTCCAGCCGCTGCCATTATAAGCTTCTCCAATAAAGAGCATTCCTCACTGCGCCGTTCCCCTGTACTGCTTTGCGGCGAGCGTTCGTCACCATTGTCTTCGCCACAGTCGTGGTGAGGAGTGAGTTCGTGAAAACAAGCTCTATTCCCACGTCACAGGTGCAAACCTCACAAACTTGACCATCAAGCGATTCGCAAGGTCCCCAAACCTCCCTGCAAATCCCAAGAAACAGTCCGTACCCGGCTGCGCCGTCCACGTGGCCCACTGATCCCCTTGGCCAGCGTGGGTCTGGTACCTACCCTGATTCGTGACTATCGTAATCTCCTTGCAAAGCCAGTCGTTTGTCGCGTAGTGCACGCTCACTTCCTGTATCACCTGCGAAATGTTCGAGAGGTCCCACATGCCATTATCCATCGAGTCTCCAGGGTGACCAGCGGTAAGCATCTCTGTCGACCCGTCGGTTTCATACTGGACCCGCGTGCGGATCGAGTTGATGTCATCGCCCGACCAGACCTCGATGCCAGTGACACGCATTTGACGCAGGATAGCGTTGCTGGAGACGTTGTCGAAAGGATCGCCGCCCCAATCACCGCCAGCGCCGGGGCCGATCATGATGGCGTGAGAAGCGGCCGGCATTTGGATGTCGGTCGCTTCGAGGGGTCGCTGGCTATCTTTGGAGCTCCAAATCATAGGCACTGGTGGGTGGGCATGCTCAACATCTTCCTCAGCACTAGCCTGCCAATTGTCAATGGCGTCGATGTACCCTTTGTACGTGGTCTGACGAGCGTCGAGTGTATTGTCGGCCGCTCTGCAACCGTATACGTCATAGATAGCACGGACTAAGGCGATGCTGTCCAGGGCATGCTGCGCGGCCACGCGAATGGTTACAAGGCCTTTGGCCGGAGCCATTCGGTTGGCGAAGATCGATCGGAGCTTGTCCACGTTGGTCATTTTCGGACGCCCCTCCACGGTATTGTACGACTGTGTCGTGAACTTGAGGATGACAGGGGCGTCAAGCTCGGCTGTGCCAAAGTCCAAGGCGAACTGCCCGATGTTGTTCGCGTCGGGCAGCTTACCGTGACTTTGGCCAAAGATCTTTTGAACAAAGGTGTATCTGCTCCCGGTATATGAGCTAGCGTTCGTGATAGTAGTGTCCAACCTTGCTTGGAGGCTAAAGCCAGCAGTATGAGCACTCGCTTTAGCGCTGTTAGCGAGCTGATCGCGCTCCTGGATGGTCTCGGCATCGAACTGGTAGAACGCAATGTACTGGCCTCCGAGCGTGGTCGTTGCAACGAAAGAATCACCACCGACAGAGTAGAGGTCGTTGGCAGAGTTCAAAATCCATTTGTGGTCTTGGCTGAATTTGGCGCCGGTGATTTCATCTGTGCCGAGAGTTCTGTTTGCCACAACCATGATGAGGACGGAGGTTGTCGACTTGGCGAATGAGCGCGTGTATTGCAATCGATCATCGAAAGAGCCAAACGAGCAGTTGGCTTCGACGCTCGCGTCAATGCTGAGAGCCGAGCATACATCTGTCATGGATGTACAGACTTGGATGTTCGCGTCTATGCCCCCTCCGCGTTGTTTCGTATCCACTTTGCCAGTAACAACAGTATCACAGCCCTCATTTCTGAATGAGGAGAAGCCTTGACCGACCGCTGTTACGGCTCTGGCCATTTTGTGCAACGAGTAAACGATTTGAATTTGGGAAAGGGAGGAGTTCTGAACTTCTTGATGAGCGGACGACTTGGACCAGGAAAGATAAGTGTTTGTTGGCTTCTTGAAGCCTCTATCTCGACATCTCTGGGCCTTTATACACGTGGGTAATGTAAAGGTTTTCCGATCCCACTAGCGGGAAACAGACCTCAGCCGCACTGTCACTAAGAAGAGGACCCTATGAAGATGGATTCATTGGGTCCGGCGCGATAGCTGCACGACGGCGCCAGCTGAGAAGGTGAGATATGGTCGAAGCCAGAGCTAATGCTCTGAAGCACTCCAGCTATGCTTGAGAATACCAGAACAAGAGTAATGGATACGCGGAGCTTATTGTTATGCTGGAACTTTGATTAGCAAATCAGACTCCATTTGCACTTGTAGGAAAGAATGGTTTCGTCCTGATCTTTTTCTGACGTTCCCAGGTAGTTGAGAGGCGGGATGGGGCTCTTGGGGGTGTGGCTTCTCATTGCACCGGACTGCAGCCACGATTATCCTTTGAGCTGAGCGCAACGCACTAGTGTGCGGAGAAGGTCATCCTGTTCTGACGGCTATTGGACTCCAGGAGTAGGCGGAGTATCAGCTTGGGGTGTATAGGCAAATCATAGTCTGTGCTAGAAGGCTGAGCGCTGTTATACATACCCTTGCTGCTCAGCCTTGTACAACAGTGACGATATCATGTCGCGCTGCGAGTTCTCACTTTCCGCGTGCAACACTTCAATCACGACAGGCTGAGTATATCCTCCCTATAAATTGTTAAAGCTTAGTTCAGAAAGAGATTGGCAGAACGAGTAAAGACGTTGATCATCGGCACAGCTAGATCACGACGGAGACCTCAGCTGAGCTGCAGGCGGACCAATTGGACCCCACATCTACCGCACCCACTGGGCCGTGAGTGGCGCAAGGCTTAATCCAGCCACGGCTGATAGGCGGTACGTAATAATGCAGGCGAACGCGGGTAGGGTAGGCCAAAGACATCGCGCACAAAGAAGGACGACAAATCAAGACTTGCTTTTTGAGTATCTCTGAAACTTAGCGTCAACGTGAGCTTAACGCTAGACAGTACTGCTCAAAAAGATTGCCGCGAGACGGAACCCGCACACGATAGATATACACACGTAATCTGACCAATGACCAGGCCGATCCCACTCTTTGGGTGGTCAGCGAAGGATGCCACATTCGCGTGAAAAACATACGCGAAGACAAACCCAGTACCAAGGAAGATCATATCAACGGAAATTATACGTCCGCGGAAACGAGCGGGAGCTGTCTTGCAATATACACGGTACGGTTTGTGCCTTGAACCCTGACACCATCAACCCTACAAGCTGCGGGGTTGCAGATTCGTGTCAACGTGCAACTCGGCGCTCGGGTCGACATATCCAAATCTTGGAGCTGCTGGCCTGCGGGAACTTAACTCGACCAGCTCGTGAACGCTACTCATCCAAGCCCCCCATGCCCAACAATACGCCGTCTTTGGAATATCTCGTCCTCAACGAAAACAGTGCCTTAACGCAACCAAGGGCCGAGTCGACTTGAGGCTCTGGAAGAGGAAGTTACGATGTAGATGATAGGTGAATAGCTGTTCACGTACGAGAGGAATGAGTGAGTAGGTATTTATTTAAGCCTCATTCAAAAGATCGACTCGATAACGAATGTGTGTGTTTCTTGAACTTTATGGCGCGCCCGGCATGATACACCGGCACGTAGTGGGCCCTACCTACAAGTAATAGGTTACTACTATTGCCGTCTCAGCACTCAGAAGCACTCAACAATAAAAGACCCGAAAGTGTAGTTAACCCAGTCTCCCACCTCCGCAAGTCCGATCGCAAAAGCCTCGTCGCCATCGCAATCATTGTTAGTGTATAGGCGCACCTCGCAAGTGCCGCCGTTCGTCCTGTCGACGAGCGATATACACGCTGAGTTGCTCGATTGATAGCAGGTAGCTTGAATTGATCATCAGTATCCGTTCTAGTAGCACGCCGTCAAGGTACGGTAGGGAACGTACTTTCCTGGCCACGGAGGTGGGAGCCAAGTTGCACTCTAGCGCCACGGCAGCCGCCGCCGCCCTCGTTGCCAGTTCCCGTGTACGACTGGTAACTGGCGCCAGGCGTGCCTTGACGCTTTTCGATCACTCTGGCGCTAGCGATACCGCAGGCGACGAGGGCGATTGCGAAAGTTCTGAAGTTCATATTTAGATGAGTGGAGCGGTTGTGGCTTGTGAATGTGTGTATGTTTAGAGAAAGTGAAGATAGCGTTACTGGATAGCGATGGGGCTGTACTATATATTCCTTTGTCTCAACATCCAGCTTGGCCGAGCAGCAGATCACGATCTCTTCTGACACCTCTCGCAACAAGAGGGCTTTAGCCAGCCGAGCACACTAGCAGGTCATGACGTATGAATAGGATAGGGCAGATGTTCGACCTATCCCGTTGTGGGCCCGAAGGAACATCTCGATCTCTGAACGACCGCAACTAATACTACCTATGTATTGTGTCGTCCGGTTAGCTCTCCCTAGGGAACACAGAGATTCTTGGCGCAACTAGCGTTAAGTAGCTGATACGGTGGTCTAAGTAACTAAGCTAGTGATCAGTGTGATTAGTGTCATCAGTACGGCTAAGCAACTGAGCATTGGTGAGCGCAACGAATCTCCTTAGTATATAGAAAGTTGACAATGTCTTTGATATTGACAGTTTAAGTTATTGTTCATAGTTTCTGCTTAGAATTGGACCATCTGCTTATATAATGCCTGATGCGTCTATCCTCCTTTTGAAGAGATGCAATCGCGATGTTCCGTCCATTCCTAGTATGTATTGTAGATCGTCTCTTTGGCGTTACGACATAGCCGACTCTAGTTATGTTAATGACGATATTCCATCGTCATGCCACAAGGATACTTGCGGCTTGGTGTTATTGTGGGGTGCGATCATGAGCCCGAGACCTTTACAGATGGGGGCTATGCTGCATCGTTACTTGTGCTAGTTAATGCTGGGCATGAATATTAGTAGTCTCGAACACTGAGCCCGAGCTTAGCTCATGACGGTGATGCAGATGGGGATGTCACGAAGTCTTGCTATTGGATTGCGTTTGCTCCTTGATCGGCATTCTATGTTACATAGCGGCTACCAAGCCTATGGTAGAGACAGAGTATGCGAGATCATATCGCGGAGAGGTCGCCGGATAGACTTACCCGCGTGATTTCTATCTGCGTTGTTCTCCGCGTACGTTCTAGAAATATACAAGCTCAGCACAGGACTCAAGACGCTAGAGGGTTAAATACCAAGTCCGAATAGAGCAGCCCTTGTGCTGCAGTATTCCCTAGCGGTTATCTGCACGTACGTACCCAAACTCGTACAAGATCAGCAAAGAACTTCAAGCACTCGAGAGATTACGTTCTAAGTTCAGACCGGCGTAGATGATCAGTGTTGGCGCGAAGGAGCTTGCTGCCAAGTGGAACAACGGACGTCACTAAGGAACGGGCGGTCACATTTGATGTTTTCCAGCAAGTTTTATCGCGTCGGTACCGAATGGAAGACCGGCACATGTTCCTTGGCGAGAATATGCTCTTCCTCTTACGGCAAGCCGAAGGATCGAAACCTCTATACGCGCAGCGTACGCCAAGGAAATGAGAGCGAACTTACTCAGCCAGTGATTGCTTCGATATTCTTCAACCCTTGTATACCTTGATCTTGGAGGACACGATACTGTATCGGCTCTAACCTCCGTCCCTCAGGCCCGGAAAACCCCCTGCGCCGGAAAATAAGCGAGGTGCTTCGACTTTAAGCGAGCATCACTGTGCGCACACATGGAATCTCTAGACAGCCTTCGTAGACAGTGTACTGGGCATCCTTGTAAGTATCTCTAGCCGTTCCTCTGCAGTACAATACAGTTGCGCGGTCGCTATAACGCCTGTTGCACAAAGGGCCTCATCCGAGAGCGATACAAATTGCCTTTGATCTAGCAACACAGCGAAGATATTACGGCCATTGACATACACTAGGACATTTTGTGCAATCCTAACAGCCTTACCCTCAGGCGATATAATCATACCAGCCTTGTGGGTGCTGTGGCGCGCAAGATTATACAACGTCGACCCCCCTGTTAGAAATAGTATCAACAATAAGGCCTTGACAATGCAACTGTAGGCCATTATTGCTAAAACTCAGCTGGGGAGAGGATTTACCAATGGCTGTAGATGTTCCGAACGTCTGCGGGCCTACCAGGTTTGGAAATAAGTATGTTGGACCTCTGAGAGGTTGTTCGACCCGGCTATGTCGTATGCGACAGTCCCACTTCTAGTTAGCAACCTACGACGGGCACCCAATTTGACCTCACGGATCACCTCCACGAAGAGGCTCAAGATCCTTGAAGCCATCATTGAACGCACGAGCTGTGTTTGTGTACACTGTCACTGATGTTACATTGTAGTCTGGTTGTATCAACCGTGCAACCTGGCCTGGCACCAGGCCGAGGAGTGCATACACTTCGTCTCTATCATCAATGCATTCGGTCGCATTGGCAACCTCGAGCAGCCGTGCGAACATAAGCTTAGGATCTTGTGCAATGGGTGTCGCACTCATGATCGATAGGTCCTAATAGATCAGGTGCAAGCTCGTGGTAGACCAGGCACGCTCTTGAGAAACTACATCTTCCTAGACGCACCGGTCTTGGACGACTCAAAGATGTTCTTGCAGTGTTGCAATTCCTGCGCAAAATGTTGGCTAGTCGATCGTGGACGCACTAGACCTTAGTTAGACATTCGTACCGCCCATGACTATCTCTTGTATGATCTAGAGCCCGCTCCAGTATTCGCAATTCACGATCTGACGTAGTCCTAACCAGCAAGTACCACCCAAGAACTTCGGATCGTCACGCAACCTGCGTTCCAACTCGAACTCACACCCGGCATCTCTGAAAGCTGCCAGACCTTCAACGAGCTGTAAGCCAGCACCACTACTCGCCGTTGACCCTCCTAACCGCATAATAGTTGTTAGTCATTATAGGTGTCCTTTAGTAAATGCATTCGAAGCACTAAGGATATACTCCTCTGTACTGGTGAAGCACCCCGTACACCAGTACAATACAAGCAGTGCCAGTAGCGAAGGCATTAGTAGTGTTTGCGCGTGTGTTAGTGTTCGGACCGTGACAGGGAACTCTTGTAAGTCCTGCCCCCACCCTTGGCACGACTTCCTGTTACCTCGGTCTGATCTTCGGCGTTACTCTTCCGCTGTAATCATAATCACAGCCATCTCCTTATTGCGATCATCGGCCATCTCCGCAGCGCGATCATTCCTAATCAAGGTTAGATGGACGTCCCAGAAAATGTCTGCGCTTCTATCGGGATGCTCTCGAGTGGTCCCCAAAAGTCTGTTCCCTTTGCGCGCGCCGAGCGAGTGAATCGCGAAAGGAAATCATGCTCGCTGACAATGTCTTCTCTCCAAAGCGCATGCTTCGCTATGCGTTAAGCTACCTCGCATGTTACATATTCGGTGTACAGGCGGACTGTACCACGCACCTGATTGTTGATACCGACATCTTCAGCGACGTAGAGTACGTCTTGACCGCCGCAATTCCCCTGGCGACGAAATCAAAAGAATCTGCCATTTAACATATCTGCAATAGTGACGTCGCAGCCCTCCTTCTCGCCGCCACCCTTCCCAACGTCTCCCTCCTTGCCGTCAACGTGAACTATCCCTCCGCGTATTCCCCGCTTGCGGCTTCCGCCGTCCTGAACTTCTACGGCCACCCAAATACATCCATTGGCATGCGCCGCCCTTACGCCAATGAGAGCTTCTTCGACGACTGGGCGTACGAACTGGGCGAATACACGTCGAAAGTGGCATATCACTTTTCGGGCGGGTCGTTGCCATGGTTCAAGCCGGAAAGGTCATGGGAGCCCGTGGATCTGTATCGCAAGAGCCTGGCGGAGAGTGAGGACTCGAGCGTAACGATCGCTTCTATTGGCTTCTTCGACAACCTCTCCGGGCTGCTGAATTCGACTGGTGATGCGTACTCCCCGCTCTCCGGGCCTGAACTCATAGCCAAGAAGGTCAGGAAGCTGGCTGTCATGGGCGGTGGTTATCCCTCTGGTCACGAATACAATTTCTGGGGAGATAATCCGCTTACCACGGCACATGTAGTGAATAATTGGCCCCGCACTGTACCTGTCACGTTCTTGGGCACTGAGGTTGGGGATAACGTCCTGAGTGGGGCCAAATTGACAACCGAGGGGACCAAGGGCGATTTGGTGACGGCGGCATACGGATGGTACGTTGGATACGATACCACGCGAATGTCTTGGGATCCATTGACTGTTCTGTATGCGATCACGGGATTGGGATCGTTGTTCGAGTACGGGAACAGTGCTGGATACAACCACGTTTTTCCGAACGGGTCGAATGTGTGGGTTGTTGACGAAGGTGTCACGAATCAGCATTACCTGCAGTTAGCTATAGATAATGTGACAGTGGCAGATAAGCTTGACGGCTTGTATTTGGACGCGGTGCGGCGGTTCAGTAAAGAGAACTGAGGGTTCTTAGATGCTAGGAAAGTAGATTTCGCAACAAGACCTGTCGAACGTGCTGTCCAGTCTTTGCGCAGAGCGGGGTCGCGAAGGAGTTCGCGAACGCTCAATTTCCGGGGTTTCCCCTCCGTAGTCCACTTCATAGATCTGCTGTTGAACTCATCAGACACGTCCAACAAGGACTCTGTGCGAAGGTGACATCGGATCGTTGAGCCTTCGGGCTGGGGCACAATTTGAATCAGCCGTAGTTGCTGTTCCTCAAGTGGATAGTGCAGCCGGGTGCGACTTGCGTGACCACGTGTCATCCTTCTGAACATACATATTACTCTCTTCTGTGGTTGAGCACCCTTAGGCCGATTTGGAGGGCTGGGTATTAAAGGTGTTGCACTGAGCAGATTTGAGTAATGGCAAACCGAGGAAGGCTAGGATGACCCCGCTACTTGCCTGGAGGCCGCCCGCTTATATCTCTAGGGAGCTAGACTGCCACAAAGTCAAGCTGCAGTGTTGTTGCTCACTTCTACTGACTAATGTCGCGCCCTGCTCTAAAGTCAAAGTTGACTGTACCCCCTGTAACGTGAGTTCCTGGTACTACATAGCGACCCGATATGGGTCCGTAAAACACAGGTCCATTGTAGGCATGTGTAGCATAGCCATGGCTTTGCGGAACATCATCCTGAGGTAGAGTAGAATGCGCATCGCTAGAAGCTCTGTCGATCTCCCTTTGCAACCGGGCAAACGCCTTCCTCCGACCTTCTCCATATATGAGCGGCATATGCACGTCGAAGATGCCCAGCAGTGAGTATGCTGCATCCTCTTCGCGCTTTGTCTTGCGTTGCTCTACCCAAGACATGCGCTCGTCGACGGTGAGTCGATCCAGAGGGCGGCTTCCCTGAAGAGTCTCAACGCTGATTCCAGTAACACTGTGAAGTTCCTGCACCAACGAGTATTTGTTGCCGAGCCGCTCGCCCTTAGCCGAAAAGAACTCAACTGACACTGGGGCGACTAGCTCCTGAAGCGTCCAGCCACGTGTGAACCATCTGCTCTGCTGAAACGCACGGTCCCAGTGTTGTTGGGCAGGCGTGCTGCTGGTGAGGCTACTGGTGAGGCTGCTGGTCGAAACGTCGGATAGATATACGTAGCATCGGGCAGCGTCGCGATACCAGACAAACATAGAGTTGATGGCCTCAGTCAGCTCTGCGCTGCTTGATTTGTCAATGCAGCAAGTGTCTATCCAGAAGTAGCGGAGACCGTCTTTAGCTGCCTGGTCTGCGCAGAACTGGAGTTTCCGATAGCCGGCCTTAGTCGTACCTGCATCTTGCTCAAGATCTACCAATGTGACCTCTTCTTGATCTGGGCCCCAGGTATGAGATAGGATGGCATAACGTGGGATGGCATCGCCCACAAACTCTGTCAGGCTGTATCTATCGCCGTCCTTGCGTTGCAGAAGACGCATGATTCGTAGGCGACGCCAGAAGTTCAGCTCTAGATAATGTGTTTTGTTAGTCGGAGAAGGAGGAACGAAGACATGAGACGATGATAGAGATGCAGATGCTCCTAGACGGCAGGAGATGAAACGTCCAAGGCTGAGGCTGAGGCTGAGGCTGAGGCACGCTTGGCATCCTTCCAGCACGCGCAGCTGCAGACCTTCTCCGCGATCTATATTGTCCTTAATTCAACTCCTCGAGATCACAAAGTTCCGCGCAAACATCGACTTGCACCGTCCATGGCCAGCACGTTCCATGGAGCCATCGACGCTCATGTCGCCATTCCCGCTCCACATTGCGGGCCTGGTGGGACGATGAACTTCAACTTTGGGCCTGGCCGGGCAGATGGTACCCTACCTTAGGATCGCGTCGCCATGCTACCACCAGGCTAACCAACGCCAGGGCAAAAGCGCAGAGTAGAACCGTTCTCAACGGTGCCATTTGCGCCGGACCCTGACCTTGTCGACCGGCCTGGGATCGCCGCTTGGGTGCGCGACAAGTGCGCGGGACGGGGCGCGCGGGCAGCGCTGGTGGGTCTCGGCGGCGTAGGGTACGTCGACGTCGCTGTACCGACTACACGCACGCTACAACACGACTAACAGACGACAGCAAGTCGCAGCTCGCCCTCCAGTATGCCCACAGCATCCGCGATGCTGTGCCGCAGACGTTTGTGTTCTGGGTGCACGCCAGCACCCGGGCCCGATTCGAGGAAGCCTACAAAGACATCGCGAACCGGCTGGAGCTTCCAGGGAGGGACGATCCGAAGGCGAACGTGTTGCGGCTGGTGCACGACTGGCTGCGCGACGAGACGAATGGACAATGGGTGATGGTCGTCGACAACGTGGACGATGTAGAGACCTTCTTCCCATCGCGGAAGCGCCAGCGCCATGGAAACGAGACAGACGCCAGCGCCCAGATACCGCTGGCCACCTACCTTCCGCAGAGCCGCAACGGGGCGATACTAGTCACGTCACGGAGTCAAGACGCAGCGACCAGGCTAGTGGGAGGCTACAACCGGACCAAGGGAGTGCTTGCGATGGACGAGGAAGAAGGCATGCACCTCCTTCGCAACAAGTTGCAAGACCCGCCAGTCGAAGAGAGCGCTCTAGATCTGCTGCGCGCGCCGGACTGCATACCTCTCGCCGTCGTCCAGGCGGCCGCGTACATCAACCGACGCGGGCGCATGACAATCGCTGGCTATCTAGCCGACTTTCGGAATGACAGCAAAAAGCGCGAGAGGCTGCTCAAATGGGACGCGGGCGAGCTGCGCCGCGACGAGAGCGCGTCCAACTCGGTGGTGACAACGTGGCAGATGTCGTTTGAGCAGATCCAGCGGGAGCGGCGGTCGGCAGCCGAGCTGCTGTCGCTGATGAGCTTCTTTAACCCGCAGGGAATACCTGAGTTGGTGCTGCGAAGACACAGTAGAGCAGCTGCAAGAGAGGCGGAGTTGGAGGATGACGAAGACGCAGACAGTGCGTTTGACGAGGACCTAGACACCCTGCAGGCGTATTCCTTGGTTACGATGACAGCAGATACTGACGCATTCGAGATGCACGCTCTGGTGCAGTTCTGCACGCGAGTATGGCTATCGTCGTGCAGCGATGCACAGCAGCGGGAGCAGCGGTTTGTGGTGTTGATGGCGCAAGAGCTGCCTGACGGGGAGCATGAGAACTGGACAAAGTGCCAGCAGCTGCTTCCACACGTCGAACCGCTCTTTAGCACTCAGCCGGCCGGCGAAAAAGCATTGAAGGCATGGGCGCAGGTGCTTTACAATGTAGCATGGTATCTTAGTAAGATAGGAAACTATAGTGTAGCGCATCAGTTAGCAGCAAAGGCAGTTGCCGCCAACGAGAAAGCATGGGGGCGGGAAGATCTGAAGACAATGGCTAGCATAGATGTACTGGCGGCAGTGCTGGGGTTTCAGGGCAAGTACGAGGAGGCAGAAACGCTTCACCGGGGGATGCTAGAAGTAGAAGAGACGCATCTAGGTGACGACCACCCCGACACGTTGACAAGCATGAACAACCTAGCAATAGATCTCCATTGCCAGGGCAGGTACGAAGAGGCAGAAACGCTTCACCGACGGGTGCTAGAATGGTCAGAGAAGAAGCTGGGCCAGGATCACCCCGACACGCTGATGAGCATGAACAACCTATCAGTAGTTCTCCAGGGTCAGGGCAGGTATAAGGAGGCAGAGACGCTTCACCGGCGGGCGCTAGAAGGAAGGGAGAAGAAGCTAGGCGAGGGCCACCCTGACACGCTGACGAGTATGAGCAACCTAGCGGCTGTGCTGCGCCTGCAAGGTAAGTACAGCGAGGCAGAGACGCTCAATCGGCGAGCCCTAGAAGGGTCAGAGAAGAAGCTAGGCCAGAACCACCCGGACACGCTTAACTCTGTCAACAATCTCGCTGTCCTCTTGGGGACGCTGCACCGGTACCCAGAAGCGGATGAGCTCTACCAACGAGCGTGCGATGGGCTCACCCAACAGCTTGGTTCTCGGCATCCACATACTATCATGGCTCGCAAGAACTTTGCAGCTATGCAGCAAAAGGCAATAGAAGCTAGATTAGCGCAAGGTGATGATCTACCTCCAGGCAGCTCCAAGCGTCCTTATACCACTAGGACTCGTAAAACAGACGTTGACTAGATAATACGCCACTTCTAGTCAAGATAATGCATAACCTAGGGTTCACGGCACATATTGTACCCGTGTATATTGGTGAGAGATCTCCCACTCGTGTCCGTAGACGGATGGTCTCCGTTGATATGATCTTCATCAGTACTGGGTCTGTCCTCGCATACGCCTTCGACTCGGCTTTCCAGCACGTTCCTTATGGCTGGAGATACGTAGTGAGCTTGGGTGCGTGGCCATGTATCCTGCTCGGGCTCTTTCTCTTCATGTGCTCAATAAGTCCTCGTTAATTAATGTACCACAATGAGTGGGAGCAATGCATCGAAGTCATTCGTCAAGCTTATCCCGACGTTATTGACGAGCAGATGAAATGAGACGCTGTCATACTAGATTTCATCGGCGTGGTACTCCGTGAATCAGAGATGATCGAAGTCATACGCGGGATGATGCCTCATTGGTAGGCCTGCGCTCTACCTTCCCTTTGTAATACCGATAGCTATGCTCTTCGCACATCGTAGTATGATAATGGCGTCCACGGTCGATGAGGGTTGCTCTGACGTTGTTTGGATCGTCCACAATTTGTATCGGTACAATAGATAATTCTGAGATCGCTCTCATTCCTTTATATCTCTTAATGAAAAAAGGGGTACCTTTGTGTGATCAACTTGCCGTCGCTGTAGCCGAGATCCCACAACGACCACTCCCACTTGCCCGCAGAGGACGCTCTATCAGAGCTCGAAGATGCCTTACCCTTACACAGATAGTTCATTGGCTCCACTACATACTCGGGAAATTGTCCTCCTTCTTTGGGATCGTCTTGTCTAAACACAATCGTGCCAGGCCCGAAGAGGAGCCACAAGTAGTCAAAACTTGCACACTTCTGCGCATGCATCTCGACCTCGGATTGGAACGATTTGAAATAGAAAGCCCGAACTGGGGGTGCATTCAGTAAAACCCATAGATGTTCACCAATGGCTCTGTTGCATTGCACATTGGTCTGCCAGCCAGTTTAGGAGTCAATGAATGATATTGACGGATTTCCATTCTCACATGCGGCCAGATCCCGTTGTAATTCGTCCCAAAAGTGGAATACAATTGAGTACGGATGATCGAGAACGACTTCTTCTCCCCGGAGATCTTGTGCCGGGTAGTAAGGTGCTATGTTCATAAACATGACAAGCAATTCTGGCGACAGAATTCTGATGGCGGGAGGGGCCGTCCCGTTCACTCTATAATCGTGACCGAGCTTGAATACGTCGATATCCCTGTCGCCTTCGCGTCCAAGACTTTTACGGTTTTGATTGAGTCGTTGGGTCAGCGCTGTCCCCCACACCTGAGTTTTGACATCGATTGGAGCTAATTGGCGCCGTTCTACAACGTTTTGTTCAAGCCTTTCAAATGGTTCCCAGACGTACCTCGCGATTCGTCCGACGGTGGAGTGGTCTCGATACCGCTGTGGTGAAGAGCGCTTCCAAGAAGAATGACATCAAAGAGAAGAAGTAGCCACCGGAATGATACGCCATTGTTCCAGCGATTCGATATTCGCTCTGCAATCGATTTCGATCGAATCCATGGACTACATAATGCGCATAGTCCAAGCCAAGCAACTAAGATGACGCCTTACCATTTCCTGTCTAGCCTCGCCAAATCTCCAGATTTTGTTGGTCGAACGACGTGTCACTATGCATACACTTTACTTTACACCATGCCGCATCTCTCCGGTAGCCGACAAATAACTCCGCCATGGACGATCCAACCAGTCCCACCTCAGGCAGTCAACGAAATTATTAAGTTCATCAATGAAGCTCGCAAGGTCATGTTTTCCGGTCGTTCGTTACCACCAGACACTACATCCCTATTCAGTGACGGTAGCTGCTTTCTCGAAGCGCGCGACGGCAAGGATTTGATAGCCGTTATAGGCTACGTACGCTACGACAACCGGCATCCTCAACTCGACTACCACGCCGTGCGGACACTCGAAATCGTGCGATTGTTCGTGCAGCCCCAGTATCGGCGTTGTGGACTCGCGGCCGAATTGTTCTTAAAACTTTATGAGAGAGCTGTCGAGGAGGATGTCGAATGTCTTTACCTGCATTCGCATCCGTTTTTGGACGGTGCGATTAGGTTTTGGCAGAAGCGAGGATTTGAGATTGTTCTTGTGGAGGATGATCCGAAGTGGCAGACTACGCATATGGAGATGACGCTGAAAAGGAGGGAGTGAATAGAGGGGCACTACGTGGGTTTGTGGCATGAGATGGGAGATTGGAGGACGATCGACCTAGAACCGTGGGCGATGCTTGGCCACGAAGAACTTCGCAAAAGCTGACTCAATATATCGCGCATAGTTGCAGGCATTGATCGCTCGAATGATTCATCGATGTACGCCGGGGATGTCCGTGGGTTGAGAGTGGAAATGAAAGTTGGGGACACGCCACTAGTTAGCACCAACAAGACTCTGGGCTGGCTATCTCACTGTAAATCTGAGGCTATCTGCTGTGAGCATACTTAACTCAGTCGTAGTCGCAATTATGACTGCGATGATAATAGTGTTCTTGAATCTACGCCCACAGTAAGCATTTTAAGTGACAACAATCAGGAGTCACAACATACCTGTCGAATATTGAGCGGCAATCTGCAAGATGATACTATTTCCCGAAACTGTACGGATGGGGTAGGGTTAGGTTGCCCCCAGGGGCGAAAAGCGTGGCTGCCCCCAGGGGCAAGAGACTACGAAGGCTGCCCCCAGGGGCAAGACACTACAAAGGTTGCTCCCACAGCGAAGGATAGAAGCTGCCTCTAGCGGGACAAGCTAGCAAGGGCTAACAAGGCTAGGCACTGCTTGCCCCTAGGGGTAAAGAGGTCTGTACTAGAATTCGCGTACGTTACCTCTACCTATAATTACGCTAGCACTGTATAGCTTCTCTCTAACTAACCTTTCTCTCTAAAGACACCTCTTTGTTAGTACTCTCTACTTCTAACTAAAGAGCATCTACAATAAAGCGCAAAGGCGTAAACGTCTTAGTAGAAGTAGGTAAGAGGCAACATATAGCTATAAAAGAGATAAGAGAGGCAGACTGCGTCTATAATTAAGCTGCGCCGTACTTACTAGTAACAGTGTAATTCCTAATTAACTCGCTTACTTTAGAATAAAGTATTAGGGTAAATAGACTTATTAACTAAGCCTATAAGCGTCGCCTCTGCTAGGTTTTTAACAAGGCAGGCGTTCTTTAGCAAGACGTAAGCTACTAGTTATAGGTTGCTTGTTTAAAGGCGTAAGTATAGTAGATACTAGACTACCTAAAAGAGGAGAGTCTAGCTTAGACTACTACTATAGTAGCTAGAAGCGCAGAAGGGGATTTAAAGTAGCTATTGTTTAAAAAGTAGGAGAGCGTTATTAAAGAGAAGGTAGAGCTTATTATAGGCTACTATTAAGTAGAAGCTTTTAAGGAGTATCTTTAACTTTATAAGTTACTAAAAGATAAGCAATAATAAGTATACAGCATCTATAATAAAGGTTCTAGCTGCTGCATATGCTAAGCAAGCTAGGAAGCTAATCTAAAGGATAGACACGCTTCTGCTCTACTTGCGCATCTAGCTTTAGGCTAATTAAAAAAATATTATCCTTCCTAATAGCTATAGTTAGATATAGACAGAGTTAGCTGCCTTGTCCTCTAACAATAACTAGCTGTTTTAAGGTTTAAGTAAGTTAGCAAAGCAAGAGATACTAAAGCACCTACCCTAGAGGATGTGCGCGATTGCACTACAATCGCGCTGTTTTGTTAGTAGCGATAAGAATGCGATAAGAAGCGAGGCGTAGGATCGCGGTAGTAGGATCGCGGTTAGCTAGCTACAC
>NW_017306238.1:0-39984 GCF_001642055.1 Alternaria alternata | reverse complement strand
TATAGTTAGGCTCGATATACTAGGTAGAATGCAGACGCAGAAGTTTAACTAGGGTATTTATGTTAGCGCAACTATTAGCGTGCAGTACACCTTCCTATAGTAAGTGTGCCCTTTAGTAGAAGACAGTATGTTTCTAAACATCATAAGATCTGATAAGTTACTAGGGCGAAGGAAGGTACACGTACACAGGCAACAACACTATTAAGCATACTAGATTGGGCTTGTCTGTAGACTTCTACATTCTTCCTACAGAGATGTCTGCTGTAGCTTAGAGCAGCAGGACGTCACGGCGCATGAATACAAGAGTGTCGGCATAAGCACAACTGCTAAGCAGCAAAGCGACTTGGAAGACAGCGAAGCGGCTAAGAATATTGTATACGTATGCGCTATCTATGTAACTCTCCAGAACCGACGAAAAAATGGACGGTCTTGAAACTCAAGATCGACATTCACAGAAATTCCACACGTCTTGCTCTATAGTCGTGATATCCTTCACCCCTCGATCCCTACAAAAGTACCCCTACTATCTCCATTTTCACTCTGACATGTCCGCCCCACTCTAGAAAACGATGTGCAGCGTTCCGCCTGGCTCCACATAGATGACTGTCTGGGCCATAACCATCTGCCGTACACGTCACTGGCCGGCATCTTCGTCATCGTCATTGTCGCCATCTTGGTATCTTCCGACATCATCGATATCCGCATCCAGCTCACCCATTTGCCCATATGAAGAAAGCTGGAACAATGAAGACGGCGCCAAGGATACGATCGGTACGGACTGAACCAAAGAATCTGCAGTGCGTTGGCCTTGTTCAGATATTGTAGCACAGTCGACTTCAGCTTTCATAATGCTAGTACGGATCTTGGATATAAGCTGTTGTCGGTTACTACAATTTACTATCTTTTCCTAGTAAGTCCACAGAGTCCCGTGGGTCTCCAGTACGTAAGGCTGTGTAGGATTGTGTAAGGTCCCGAAGATTTCCGAAGAATCCTATTATATGTGGAGGCGCTAATGTATGTATTATGCATAGAACTGCAGGACACGTCCCAGAATTCTTAGTGCTCATTTGTCTGGCCATGTCGCTACTTTGATACATGTTGTGACTGTCCTCTTTCTCACAAGTCCACGCTCACCTATGATACTGCTGAAACCGTAACTGATCGATAACCAGCTGACCCATGCTGCTCCTACTCATCATCAACGTAAACCGATCACCACGTTTAGCAGATGGGAAGACCGAAAAAGTAGATCTTTTGCATCGAGAGCTTCACAGGACGCGTGCTACGTCGCTGGAGGATATGGGCTTGAATGCTTTTCGCTTTTCAAAATCAGCCGTAGAGTGCAAACAACCTTGCACGTTTGGAGGTGGTAGGCCACGATTCGGTTCTCAGGCGTGCCTCAAGCGCTCATGCGAGCCCGGGCCGGCCCTAGCTGCCCGGTTCGGCATAATTAGCTCATAGCCCCCGCCTGCCCAATACCTAGATCGGGTTAAGCCTCAGGAAATATGTATATAGAGACCTGCGATGTAACACCATCCAAATAGAAAAAGCAATGCTAGTGCTGATTTTGACGTGGAATGATCTGTGTCGTCTCATAGTGTATGTAAGTATAGTGGATATACTCTTGGCTATCATGTATCCGATCATCCGGACGTGATAATCGCTAGAATGGTAGTGTCCCCATCTATCCATCAGGAGTTTGGCGTGCGCACAACTATGCTGCATCGGCCCGACTCTGAAATATTTGACACGGCGATCTGGATCACTACAAGCAGTCACGTAGCTGCCAAGTCGATCAGTATGCTTGGCAAGACGGCGATGGTATTCGAGGCGGGTACCAAGTCACTGAGCATGAATACGACCTTTGTTACTTCCCATCGAGGAACAAGCCCTTGCAGTTCATTGTGTTCAGTTCCGTACTTCGGTGCAAAGGCTGTACACAGGAGAGCAAAGTTTGCAACAAGCAAACGATAGGCAGATTGATAGTCAGATTAGAACTGTCACGAACTAGGCAGTGATCTTTCGAGGCCTACTTTAGTAATCAATCTGCCTATCGCTTAGTTGTTGGGAACTCTACATGAGAGTTACCGATAACTCTAAGCTGTACAGCCATCCTACAACTCCTAAACCCTTACTAGCTACGATTCTAGCGCTAGATAATAAGACCGCTGTACATATGGCTTAGTTGCAGCGCAAGACTGTAATGCACTATTGATTTGATTGACGTGCTGGCGATGAGACGCAGGCAAAACGCTGTTGAGTTACACTGAATTGTATCGCAGTAGAAGCGTGTTCCCAAACACTTGGCTTACTATATACCGCTTAGTATTGTAACGCACCTTATAGTACTATGTCATTAACTCATGTTGCACAAGCTAAGCTTGATTCTCAAGCAGCTTGTAGTATGATGATATCAGGTCGATCTTCCAACCTTCCTAACACACCCACCCAACCCGTGCATCTAAGACGTTACAGATGTGCTGCATTTCGGTTTCTTTTTTCCTCTCGTAAGCTTTCACCGCCTCTGCACGTCGCTAACACGATCCTCTATTGGCATAACACAACATCGTATACTCCGCTTTTGTCAATCATGAGATCATAAACCAGGTCTAGAATCGAACCCGGCAAAGGCAGTTTCACGTGCTAAGAAGATCTATAGCAATATAAATACTTTCGTTGTAGCCACTTTAGAACAATACAGGCAATCTCTTACAGAACCAGATTATTACACCATCAACGTTGCTTCAAGTATTTCCGAGTTAGTAGTGCCCCGATAACACTCGACACTAATCCAACAACTATTTACTTAGATCTTGAAAACCCATCCAACATGAGTTACATGTCCGTTGCTATGCGCCCCTGGATTTCCGTGGAATCTTGGGGCCCAGATCGCATCGATATCATCGGGATCGGCACAGACAATCAGATGTACCGCAAGAGCTTCGACAGGGGTGATGGCGGCTGGAAGCCCGCTGCCACTTCGTGGGAGCCACTGGGCGGCAAGTTCAAGCAGGTCCCCGCGGCCATTTCCTGGGGTTTCGGCCGGCTTGACATTTTTGGCATTGGTCTCGAAAACCAGCCGTACCACAAGGCGTGGGGAAAGAACAGGAAGGCAGGAGGCTCCTGGATTATCAGCGACTGGCAGGGCATAACAGGTGGGCTCGTAAGCGCTCCTGTCCCTGTCTCTTGGGGCAATGGACGCATCGACATCTTCGGCATCGGTGGCACGGGTCATACGATGTACCGCAGGACTTATGGGGAAAATTGGACTCCAGGCGCCTGGGAGAAACTTCCGGGCGAGTTCAAGAGCCTCCCCTCCGCTGTCTCATGGGGTCCAGGCCGGATTGATGTTTTCGCCATTGGCATGGATGACCAAATGTACCACAGAGCATATGACGGTGGTAAATGGCTGTCCAGTTGGAATGGAATGTCTGGCAAATTCAAGAGCTCTCCGTTTGCTGTATCATGGGGCTCAGGTAGGCTTGATGTCTTTGGCATCGGGCTTGATGATCAAATGTACCACAAAGCCTACGACGGAAAGGACTGGGTTTCGAAGGACTGGAAGGGGATCAGTGGCAAGTTCAAGAGCACCCCCTCAGCTGTCTCATGGGGTTCAGGCCGGATCGATGTTTTCGGCATCGGGCTAGATGACCAGATGTACCATAAAGCATTCGACAATGGTAACTGGCAAGGTGACTGGAAGGGAATGACTGGAAAGTTCAAGAGCGCTCCCGCCGCGGTCTCGTGGGGCAAAGGCCGTATCGATGTATTTGGTATCGGAACGGACGATGCAGTTTGGCAGCAATACTACGGTGACAATAAGTGGTCTGGAGGTTGGGGATCTCTCGGCGGAAAGTTCAAGACATTCTAAGCGCTTTGGTACTGTGTGGGACTTCGTAGATTTCTAGCCCAACCTCAAATCGACTTCTGCCTACTATGCTTACTTCTGGCCTTCTTTAAACTTGGTGCACTTCATGTAATCCCTAAGAAATCGTCTCAGCCTTGCGGACATGTCCTGCAGATTGCGGGACGATGATTAGAAAGGTAGAGACACATCTCAGTAGGCAAATAATGTTTATGTGTCTAACAGGCTAAATAATAATCAGCTGCAGCTGTTACTAATACAAGCAATCTACTTGAAGAAACCGGCGCAGAGTCTCTTGAGCCGAACTGAAGACCACAAGATAGCGAGAACAGCTTGTTATCGAATATGGCGACGACGATAAGTTGTAGGCGTGTCCGAGATCGCTTATGGTTAACTTCTGACAGCAGTTGTCTGCGTACGGCCCACTACTTGCTGGTGTGACCAGATGTCGGGCCCGTGTTAGTCCCGCTCCATTCTCAGACGGCCACCTACGTCCATTGCCCGTACGAGGAGCATTGATGCATGAGACGCAAATCTGGCCACCTACTAGGCTTAACTATGCTGCACGAGCTATGGGGTATCGTGCGTCGATCTACGGTAAGGCACTGTCCCGCTGGGTGTGCCCTCGACAACACCCTCGCATGCATGTGTGATCTGTGATAGAACTCGGCATATAGACCATAGCGCGGTCACGCAATGTCACTCAATGCCGATAGTACAATCGTGCTAGTTCAAGTGTAGTTGTCAGTCCGACGTCCCGCGGTTTAGTGTTGCTAGCAGCTGGGCGGATGCTTTAGTGTCAAACTTCATGCCAGAAAAGAATGCAGGCGCAAGAGTCCCCGCGTCGCTGCTGAATCGTTTTTCTTCGTTCTCTTATGCTGTAACCTGCGGGATGAAGCTGTGGTTTGATGTTCTGATCAGGCATTCTCTTCATGCTGAGCGGCTAGCGGACTCCTCGAAGCATCGGGCACCTGTATGTTCTTTGCTCTAACCGTCTGGTGTATGAAGCTCAAGGTGGAATATATGAGACGGAATTTATTAAACCTCAGGGATAGGCTGACAGACTTGATCAAGTGGCACTTCTCTTAGCGAACCCAGCCGCAGTGTCACGGTCATGAGTAGCACTCGACGAGACGGCGCAACCCTCTTTGAGAGCTGAAGTGTCGAATATGGAAGAAAGTTTAGGTTCTGTCGATACGAGGACTCGACTCCGGAGGGGTCAGATTGGCGAAGAACCTTGTGATTGCCGCTTCAGTCATAGCATGGCTAAGGTTCGGCCGTAACCGAAATGACGCGGTTCGCACTCGCGCTAATGCGAAACAGCGCGTGGAACGCCACGTTCCAGATGGCGCACTATTCGACTGCGCCAACCTGCAGTTGGACCTCTCCTCCACTCAACAGTTCATTGCGTGGAGACAATCAGCCACTACATATATACATTCCTCTTTACACGGATGTGAGGTCATTACCCTGGGTTGCTGTTGTTCTGGTGCGAGAACTGCGTTAGTGAAGGTCAGGGTTGGAAGCCACGCGTCTCAATTGCAACTCGGACACGCATCGAATACCATGGCGACGGGAAAGCCATGATCTACAATTTCTGAATACACGGACGCAGTATCATGTACTTGGCCTTTTGCAGCAGCCAGATTCTAAAGCGCCATCGCAACCGGCAGATGTCTCTTCACTCGAGCCTAGCGCCACAGATGGTACCTGAGTACTTACCCTCTCTGGTTCCACGCATCCCATCAGATGCTGTGTGACTTGGAAGCTCACAAGAATGCGCTACTTACCTGCATATTTTCGCTCTTTGCTAGAGCTGTAGAATTAATGTGCAACACGACCCCCGCCAGGCCTACGATGCTGATCAACTTCAACTTCGATCCGTATGCACAACGAGAAACAACGTTTCTGGAGAACCCAGAGTCACATCGTGCTATTGTTTCATGTCCTCAGCAACAATATTCCCACCAACCCGTGCTCGGAAAATTCATTCCGACAGCTGCCACCCCGAACCGTGTGTTCATGACTCTGGGGAGAAGTTCATTACGGTACCCTAGTACTTAGTTCCCGCCCCTAAACGTTCAACATCGTAAATCCGCTTGAGGACTCAAATCGTTTTCGTCCCTCGGCATCGTCTGCTTCAGGCGTTTGGGGTAATTGAGTTCGGCCGTCTGTAACACGATGCAAGAAAGTCGTCTCCGCGATATCGTCATTGGATGCTTTTGTTTACTGATCGTTGAATATCTTTCCAAAGCAGCATGGTGTTTATTCTCCAAGGTAGTGCACATTTATTTGGAGTCGTTCGTGCATTGATAGTGAACTGGTCGTCAGTGCGAGGGGAATGCATATCAGGATGCGACCCCAGCCAGTTCCCGCAGTTGGAAACCCTGTTTACATCTCTACCTTAGATCACTTCACTGGCTTGTATAACAATTCCTGGATATCATGGTGTAAACGCATCTACGCTTGCTCTCCGTATTCTTGGTTGTTGAAGCTGCCATGGCCCAGACCTCATCCAATACCTCAGTCGTATCGATGCTGGGGATGATACCTCAGTGCTCGGTAAGTTGTATCTGAGCTACGCAATAAGACAAATCGATACTGATGACATGTTCTCCCAGGTACCATGCGTCATGACAACGCTGTTCAAGGACGGCGGCTGTCCATTAACCACTGCCACAGCTTTAGCAGACTGCGCATGTACCAACACCACGATGCAGTCCCATCTATCCGCCTGTGTGCAACGTTCCTGCGACTTCGCGGAGCAGATAGGTAAAAGTTCTTACACACGGCATCTCACCTTCGAGACACTGACAGCCTCCAGAAGTCACGGTATTCGCCGGAGGCCTCTGCAAAAGCTATCCAAAGGAGTCGCGGGTACACGAACTGAAGACCATCGCTATCGTTACTATTGCGCTATCCATCCCGTTCCTCAGCTTGCGCCTCTATTCGCGGTGGCTCAAGACTCGCCATCTCTGGTCCGATGACGCGTACGCCATCATCGCTGCGGTTCTCCTCGTCGCCGTGTCAGTCATCATCCTTCGAATGTCCCTCATGGGGTTTGGACTCCATTATTGGGACATACCAGTAGCCCACGGCGTCGAGCTGCTGAAGCTGTACTATGCCTGCCAGATGCTCTATGTTCTGGTGCAAATCTTCTCCAAAGTTGCCATCCTGGCGTTGTATTCCCGGCTCTTTCCACAATTCATGGCCTGGTTCCAATGGACCGTGCGTATCATGATCACTTTCATGTTTGTCCACGGACTCGTGTTCTTCCTACTCGTTACTTTCCAGTGTCTGCCTATTGTTTCCATCTGGAACAAAACCATTGATGGGAAGTGCCTTCCTGTCAACGTCGTCATCGGCTTCACAGGTGCTGGATTGAGTATCGTCGAAGATATCATCATCTTGCTTCTTCCGATTCATCCCCTCTGGCAACTGCAGATGAGCTTCAGGAAGAAGGTTGGATTGATCGTTCTCATCAGCGTTGGGTCGTTGTAAGTTCTCCGCCCACTAGGCACCGACTGAGACCGTTACTAAATTCTACCCAGCGCATGCATCACCAGCATCGTGCGCCTCAAGTTCGTCCTCAAGTACGCCAACACCTACGACTCAACCTGGGATAATGTCGACGTCATCAAGTGGTCCCTCATTGAGATTCTCTCAGCCTGCATATGCGGCAACCTTATGCCTCTACGCCCAATTGTCGACAAGATACTGCCCAGCCTTCGCTCTGTCTTCAGCTCTTACTCCAAGGGGTCGCGTAAGAATTCTGAGAACAGCTCTGATGGCGTCGCAAAGTCCAAGTGGTATCGCGTCAACAAGGGCGATAGGAAACCGAAGCTCATTTCAACGCTCCAGATCACTCGAATGAGCCTGACCCCGCGATGGGCCAATGAGGAGGAAAGTGCAACTTGGATGACATCACCCTTAGACAAGCCGCTGCCTGCACTCCCAGAGATGGCGCACAAGGTACATGAACATCATGTCGAAGAGGGATATATGCATTTGATATCGAATCGAGCTACCAGGGGAAGCTTTGCATGCACAATGCGTTCCTCTGATGACGAGTCTGAGGCAGGCTGGGGTGGTCGTGAGGGCCTCAGTGCACCAGCTCGCGACCGCGAAGAGTGCCACTCGGGATCGTGGAGTCGGGCGCTGAGCATGATATTCGAGCGACGATAGCCATTGCTGGCACGAACCCTATGACCTTATGCAGCTGACGACATAATGAATTTGATACCACCTGAACTTTTGGTGGGCTGACAAAGTGTAGTAATAGTTTACGAAGTGAAATCATAGAAAGCCGCACACAATATTGCTGTTCTGATGTAGAATGCACGAGAGCCTGAGGGCCTCTAGATATTTGATTCAATAGTAGTACACTTAGTACAAGCAGGATCTGAGAAACGAGCGACAGTCTGGACCCAACGAGCACTTCGTGTGTGGGCTGGGTAACAATGTTGAAAGCGAATGATGAGAGTTCCCCCTCTCGAAGCGTAAACTCACACCTGACGTGTAAAGGAAAGAAAACGCTGAGTATGTAGACATAATTTGGAAAAAGAAGCGCTCGACACAGCCCACAAATGGCTGCTAAGGGCAGCTAGTCAGAGCGTGGAGGATAAGAAATAACATCAAGGGCTTGCTGGAATGGCACTTTCCCGGTACACTACCCAGTGAACACACCGCCAACGCCTTGCTGCGAAAAGTGTGTTTAAGCTTTGAAATCAAATGTACAATTTACTGAACAGGTACCAAACGCCAGGCGTGGCACCGCCTAGGTGTCTGTCGCACTGTCGAGTCCTGTGGGTTCAGAGTCTGGTGTTCTGGCAGACTTCGCTTTGGGTGTAGGATCTGGATCTGGACTAGTTGCATCCTTGTGCGACTTAGGTGTTTCAATGACAAAGTCGGCAACATCGTCGCCAGGTTCTTCAGGGAACATTACTGGCGGTGTAAGAAGCACCGGAGCGACGGTGGGTGCGTCAAGATTGCTTTCATGTTCCTCCGCAGCGGGATCTTCTGTGATCATTGGAGGTGGAGATGAGGGTAATGCCGAGTCCGCTTGCCCAACATCTTCAACAGAAATCACACTGCCTCTGCTGTTTGTTCGCATCATCTCAATGCCAAGCTTGGACGTGGATTTCGGTCTTGTCTTTGGACTGCGTGTGCGAACAGGGGCGTGACCTAACTCATCGTCTTCGTCATCTCCAGATTCTGCTGACTCGTGTTTACGTGTCTCTAATATGCGACGTTTGGCGCCTACTTGCTCCGCCGATCGCTGACGGCGGATCGTTGCCTCTTCAAGAACGGCTGGTGCAGATTCTCCGTGGGGTAGGTCAGGTGCACCGATACGGTTAGGAATAGCTCCTTTGTGATCGGCATTAGCTGCGTCATCCGAGATGCCCAAACCACTCATGGCTCGCGCGATGTCGCGCTCCCTCCAATCGTCGGCGTTGTGCACTCTCACCGACATATCCTCGCCTGCACGACTGTCATTGTCGCCAAAGAAGCTGGAGCTAATAGAATCTTCGCGGCTAGAGCCTCGATAGCTGGCAGAAGGCACAGGTGGATAGCCGGAAGAGTTCGAGGTTGTGGGGCTATCTTCTTGACGCGAAGACTCCTGTCGAAGTCCCGAGGGCATCATTGATGGGTAAACTTGGTTCGGTGTCCAGCCCGGCGGCGGCGCTTTCCACTGACAAAGCCTACTCAGCGTATCCGTAAGCTTGGCGACTGTAGGTGGTTTTTCAATGAGTGCATCAAAGTAGTGAGGCGCCTGTAGTTCCTTGAGATATCCAGTGACAGCAACGATCGGGGTATGGGTGTTGGCATTCTTCGTATCTCGTATCATACGAGCAACGTCAGCGCCGTTGACCTGAGGTAGTCGAAACTCCATCATGATGACATCAAATTTGACTTCGCCCATGGCATACCGTATAGCTTCAGACCCGTTGGTAACTGTCAAAGTGCGACAGCGCAGCTTTTCCAATAACTTCTCCATGACGAGTCGTGATACTGGGTGATCTTCGCATATCAATACGTCCAGGGGTCGGAAGAAAGGACCATCACCGAAACTGATCTGCGAGAGCCTTCGAGAGCTCTGTCGGCGTCGCTGCACGCGAAGGAGAGCCTTTGCGCGAGAATCTTCGGTATCGGATGACGAAGGAGATACATCAAGCACTTGACTCCGGCGCTTATAGTGTCCTGGTAGAAGATCGCGCACAACATCGTCCTCTTGAGATCCAAGTGTTTGTGATCGAGCGCGGGGTGACGAAGCGGCTGTCTGTCCCAATGATGACTGTCGTTGTCCTGGGACAGCTTTCTCTTGGGAAGTCGCTGACGGCGCTGACGGTGTTTTCGAGAGCCTGTTTGGTGAAACGGCCTCAGGAGAAGGTCGCAAACCCGAGACACGGGAAGGATCAAAGAAGCTGCCTGGTTGGAGGGATGACGGGTTGCTGGTTGAATGCGACAGTGTCGACGAGCTGCTAGACGTCTTACGTCGGTCATGATGCTGTCCTGTGCTAAATTGTACGAGTAATGGAGATGATGGCTGCGAACCACGACTAGGAGAGGAATGTGGTCCACTGACTGAAGGTGATGAGGGCCGTCCGTTAGCCCTGTTGGTGGACAGTGTACGTTTGAGCGGGCCCGGCAGCATGGGGCTGTTTTCCAAGGATGGTGAAGGTGACGTGACACTAGGTGACTGAAGCGGGGGCGCAGGCTTGTTCTGCGGAAGCATCGCTTCTGCGCGCAACTTTTGGATAACATCCTTGTTCGCCTTTTCCAGGACAGGTAAATTCTTGTAACTAAAGTTACCAAAATCGTCAGTCGCCATTGGTTCACTGAGCCTCCGTGACCTGCCCTCTCGAACGTGTGCTGGGATGTGAAGAGGGATCAGCCCACGCTTCATAGTCGACACAGTGACTTGTGATCGCACTCTGGACAGGGCGTCATGGGGTCTGTCGGGGTAATCTGTACTTGGTGTACCCGCTGGTGTGGTCGCTTCGTCTTGGAATTCGGGGCTAAAGTTCGCCATGGCAGCTCCTCTGGTATCGAAGTACTCTGTATCTTCCGGATTCTCGGGTGCCGGAATGAAGGATGCTTCATCGTCTCGAAGAGTGTCCCAGTTGATGTCAGCGAACCACGGGTGGCTCCGAATTTCTTCTCCGCCGCTAGCGTATCTATCGTCCTTGTTCGCCCCAAGTCGCTGTGCAGGATCAGAACACATCAAACGATTCATGAGGTCCTTTGCATCATCTGATATGTCATACAACTCATCATCATCCTCAGGCCAGTCGATTCTTCGCGCAAGGATATTTTGGAAAACCTCATCCGGTGTATCGGCATGGAAAGGAGGGTATCCATACAAGGACTCGAACAAGATGCATCCTAGAGACCACCAATCGCTTACTTCATCTTGACCATTGCCGGCGATAGTCTCCGGGGCAAGATAATCAGGTGTGCCAACGAACTTTCGGTCGCTGTCTTCTGGATCGAACAGAGTCATTGGCGGAGGTGGCATTGCAGATGACGACGGTGCAAGTGCGCTGTTCTGAGCTATCGCAGACTGACTCATAGAGTTGGGTGCAGGGTAAAGGTCTGGAGAACCATCATCACTATAAGCCTCTTCTTCGATCGGGGATCGGCCACGAGGCTGACCGAATGAGTCGTCAGCTATGGAAAAGCGACGGAACATTGCCTGCAGTGCATCGCTGTCTTGACTGTCGCTTCGGGTTCCAGAGGTCCGCCTTGAAGGTTCCCGGCTTTGTTGGGAGGTCTCCCGGTTCAGACTGAAGTATGACGGCTGACCAATATCTCCAGCAAGAGCAGGTGTCATAGAGGGTGTCTGTGAAGGTGAGTGGTTCAGGTCAAAGGATGCAGATCGTGAAGACCCCACAGACGTGGCGCGATGGAATGGGCCGGTCTTAAGCAGGTCGGGTGCAGGCTCAACGGACTTGAGTGCACGCTTTTGTCGACCAATCATACCCATGCGCGACAGACCGAAGTCAGTAAGCTTGAGATGGCCTTTCCCATCGATGAGAAGATTGTCTGGTTTGAGGTCGCGATGGACGATGCTCCGGCTGTGCAGATGTTCCACACCGAGTACTACCTCAGCAAGATACTTCTTCGCCCAGTCTTCTGGTAAAGCACCCAGAACCTTGATGAGCGAGGCACAATCACCACCATTGAGATACTCCATGACAAGATAGAGATAGTCCTTGCTAGAGAAGGTCCAATATAGTTTAGCCACGAAATCACTCTCACCTTGCCACATCATAATGGCTCGTTCAGCCTTGACATTGGTGACTTGATTCTTGGCAACCATGTCGGCCTTTTTCAGCACCTTGATGGCGTAGTATTCTCCAGTGGATTTCTTCTTGGCAAGGTAAACACTACCGAAAGCACCTTTGCTGATTGGCTTGATGATCTCGAAATCCTTGATGGACGGAGGTACTGCACGCGGTTGCGGCTGTGTGGTAGGAATCAAGCGAGGAGAAACGGGCCTAGGGCCATCTGATCCAGCGGTAGAAGACTGTCGACGGTGATGGTTGAGAGCATGGACCATAGCCGGCGATGAAAACTCCGTAGTAGGTAGGATTGGTGACGTGATGGGTGACTGCAAAGCCTCGACACCACTTGGGAGACGTGGCTTATTGGTCCGGAGAGGCGAAGATGGTGGAGGCACCATGGATCGAGCTGGCGAATGCTGTCGACTAGACATTACACTTGGCAGTATCAAGCTCTTACGTTTGCGTTCACGAGAACTAGCTACCCTGCTCAGTCCCACATCAGATGTCGCTGGTGAGTCTGCTCGACGAGGACCAGACAAGACAGATGAACGCATGCTGGTATCACTCTCAGCACCAGCATCGCTCTCAAAATGCATTGATTGGCGCTTGCTCTGGGTCGCGATACTAATCGCACCCGCATGGGATCGTGGTGTTTGACATCCTCCTCTCGGACTGCTAGAACGGTTTGAGCCGGCTACTGAAGATTCGCGACGTCCAACTCTAGCTGGTAAGGAAGCGTCGGATGTATTACGAAGAGCTTGTGCCATGGACGAAGGAGCGTCGAAGGATCCAGGGAATATCCCCTCTTCACCAGGTGCTGTATCGGTATCGTTAGTGTCTGATGGTATCTCTTCTTCAGGCTGCTCGTCTTCGGAAGAAGTGTCTTCGCCAGCCGCAATGCGAGCGGCTTTCAGAATCGCAGCTTCTATGCATTCCTGGACTAATATATCAAACTCGATACGGAGACGTTCAGAGTACTCGAGTACCCTCCTGTGGCGAGTAACAGCGTCGATCTTTGCTCTTGCGAGCCGGCTAGTATCTTCGCACAATAGCTTCAGCCCCTCAGTATGGTCGACCGAGCCTGTAGTCGGTGATTGCCACTGAAGAACTTGCGATATGCGATTCTCCGATTGCGGTGACTGTGTACGAATCTCGGTGGCTGCCGGGCCACGCCCGTTATCCTTGACTGCTGGCGTGTTGATCTCTAGAGCTGTATCGCATAGGTCCAGGACCAACTCAACGATACGAGCCAAAGGTCTTCGTACAGCGAAAGATCGTGCGCGATGGTGACCAAATCCAGTCGAACGCTCGGAGCGCTCGCGTGATCTCGAAGGCGGCGATGCAGGGGAATTGCGTCCTGAGGGGGTACCCGATGATGGTGTTGATGTCGAATGGATAATCAGTCCTTTGTACTCGGCAGGCTGAAGCGGTTGTACGGAATCGACTGCTGCGGCCCTCGAACGCTGGCTATGAGATTCGAGTGTATCCAACACCTTTACGATAGCATTGCGGTGCTCGGAGAGTGTTTCTTGTGCCATCTGTACATCCATCTCGGCACGGTGCTCTTGCAAGCACAGTTCAGAATGTTTCTCAAACCACCAGGGCGTGATTTGTCGTTCGCAGATTCGGCAGAGGACAGGAAGCGGTGGCGCAACGTCACCCGGATCTGTCGCGCTCTGCTCGGCAAGACCAGTAAGGTAGTGGGCAAGGACTTCGGCGCCGACTCCGAGGGACTCGACAAGAACTTCTGGAAGGTCAATCGTCACCTCGCGAATAATTGACGGCCGGACCATCCACATTGTCTGTCTGGGTTAGCACGCTGAGAAGGAGAATTGGGTTCAGACGTACATGACTCTCCGCTCCAGTGGTTCGGTCATAGACCATGATGCCTTGTGCTTCAAGGTTCAGAAGCTGATCCTCTTCCTCCTCTACGTGGGTTGGAGACATGGGCAGCGACTCTTGGCCCTCTGCGGCGGTATGTCTTGATTGCCGCTTGCGCAGGATGGAATGAGGCCCTAGCCGTACAGTGAAGCGGGCAATATGACTCCTGGAATCGTCCTTTCTGACTGACTCGATGGTGTCAGCAAAGCCATCGGCTCCTCCGCATATGATTTCAAGCACAGGCTTGCCCGTAACTTCCTTGGGCAGGGAGCCAATGACGTCGGTCCACGAAGGGCTGACATAGCGAATCTTGCCCTCGAGATCCAGGTCCATGATGATGTTCAGGCTGTGCTCGGCGGCCTCCTTGAGGTCGGCACGCTCGTTGCGCATGTCCTGGCTGACGGTACGTTCCATGTTCTGGCGATGGCCGACGGAGCCCACAGCCTCCTGCTTGAGGGCAGTGACTGCAGGCGGGGCAAGCGTCGTGGGCTTCTTGTCGTCGGCCATGGCTGAGGTGGGTTGCTGCGTGTACATTGGGTGCCGCTATCGCTGCGAGAGCCCGTCGCCGGGGGGGATGGGCGGGTGCCCGAGGGCTGGCTGGTGCTGGGCTATGCGCAGAGAGCTGCCAGGACCATGGTGGGAAAGAGACGACGGTCCGGAAGAGTCGGGCGTGTAGGTCAAAGGTACGCGTTGTTGAGCAGGACGGTGGGTAGTGCTTGCTGACTGCAACGAGAGTGGGCCGCGAAACCGGGATGAGGGGACTAGTCGCGCTGCATGATGGTGCTAGGGGAGCGATTGGGTGATGTAATGAGCGTCGAATGGAGCGTTGGTAGTGTAGTGCGTGGGTGTGGGCAGTAGCAGTAGTGCCTGGGGGTGCTGGCGACGGATGGTGTGTTCCCTATTCGGCTGCGGCGGTGGTGGTGGTGATAAACGGACGGGAGAGGGGCACACAGTCGATGTCTTAGCCGGCAGCACGACGACTTGGGGACGAGGTGGACAAAAAAGAAACAACGCCAGGCGAGCGGATGAGCAGCTGCAGGCATGGAATGGGCCCCTTCGGCACGCTATCCAGCTGGCAAAAGTCCCCACGCAGCACGCAAGCACGCGTCGAGTGGAAGTCACACGGAAAACAGCCGTGCAGTGGGCGGAGACTAAGCCTGGCTAGCGCCCCAGCTACGGCTGCACATCCTGGTCGCCAAAATAACGGCAGAACGTCTTTCTTCTGTTTCACCCGACACTGCCACTGAACGGCGGCGTTGCGCAATCAATCCAGCCAGACAGCCATGGCTGCAAAGAGGGATGCCATGCTGCTGCCCTTGTGTTCATGTCCTCACCTCTGGCGCGCGCCACAGGCCTCCCGTCCACTGACCGCTTCCTCTCTGCATGCTCCCGGCAATCCCTGGATCAAGTGCAGCCCGTTGTGGCATTTGCTCGCCCATGTCTCTTGTCAGCTTGGGCGACGACACGAGACGACGCGGGCATGTAAACACTATTCTGCAAAACCACGCTTGTAGTCAGCCCTTACTATCTGCCCCTCTTCCCCAGCGCCGCCGATTGCGCCAAACGACAACTAGACTGCTCGGACAATAATGTCGAGCGGCTACGGTGCAGCATCTCGAACGCATGTTCACGCCAGCATCAGCCGAGCATCATCACCATGGCCCCCTCAATTAACACGGCCCAGCGTTGCACCACCTGTGCCGTTGTTGCTCTCGACAACAATCGTGCCCCTCGCCAGGACCTGCAGCGTCGCCGTGGATACACCACCTGGGAAGACGTGCAGATCGCTTCTGTCCGCCCAATCACACCCTCGTCGCATGCACCTCTGTTCCTTCCCCGTCTTGCTTGGACGCGGCCCAGGCCCGCTACGTCTGCACCTAAGCCCGGCTTGTCTGCGGCCATATAGACATTACACACACTGGAGCGAACCGCATGCTATTCCCGCTCCGTACCATTCCTATTCGACATTCATCAGGGAACCGTCTAGAGAGCTCCATGTTGGATGCGTCCAGACAAATCGTGTCCAAGTGCAGCGCAGCACCACACCCTCACCAGACTAGCTTTGCGTTAGCGACATTCGCCACCTGGACAACGACGTGCATCGAGAGGGGATATTGACTAAGATTTATTGAATAACGGCCAGATGATGTTACATGCCATGACATCTCCCAGTGTGCCGAAGCCGAGCGTTAGAGACGATGCGATAACGCTGCCGCTTCCGTGCCGAAACCTTCGCTTTATCACGTGCTGTTCCGAACGTCCGTGGATGTATGCTTCAAGTACAGTTTACACCATTGACCGTCAAGCTAGTCAAAGTACACTGCCTCCGGCTTGTGCACACAAATCTTCCCCGACGATTCACTCTTGAGTACCACCCTGGGATCTTCTTTGCTCGCCTTGACGCTCTTTCCATCAACCGTCTTCTCCTCATACAGGACCTCGACCACTTCGCCGTCGACGTAGCCAGGTAGTGAGTGCCATTGAACTTTCTGGCCCTTCTTCGGTACCCGAGTCTTGTCGCCGGCAGCTCCAATTGGTTCATCATGCTTTCCACCCGCACTTTTCTGTTTCTTGCTCGGAGCCTCTGCATTCGCACCGCGTCCACGCTTTTTGCCCGGGTGGTCTTCCTGCGCTGAGCCTTTGGACTTGCGATTAGACTCCAAGAACTTCTGGTATTCCCTTTGATCGTTCTCCATGTGGTCTGGGTCATCCCACTGTGTGGTGCAGTCCGTCTTGCTCTTCTTTTCGATCTTGGTATATGTGTTGGTATCGTCCTCTTTGCTAGCATCCTTTCTGGCGTGAGCAGCCTTTGAAGTGTTGGCGACGTGTTGCTTGCCCTCCTTGCTTCCTTCCTGCTTCTTTGCATCTGTCTCTTCCTTTTCCTTCTCACTCATCTGTTCCCACGCCTTCTTCGGTAGGTACCGATGTTCTAGACCATTTTCATCTTTCGCGCTTCCGCTGCCTTCTTTGGTCTGCCACTCCTCCTCTGTCCATTTGTCGAGGTGCTTCGCACTGTCGTCCTTCTTATCTGTGGTATAGTCTCCGCCGCGTTTCTTGTACTCAGAAGCCATCATCTGCGCCTGCAATCAACGTGTCAGTGCTGCCCATAGTACCCGCGATCATTGGGTATACCTTTCGAGCGGACCATTGGCCAGGCGCACCTCCTTTTCCGCCAGCCTGAATCTCTTCCTTGACCTCATCACGAAGCTCTGGATCTGTGTACTTATCGTCGGTCTTGGAAGGCATTTTAGATGACTTTAGTCGAGTAGCAAATCTTGGAGAAATTGTAATCACACAAGGCGCACGGTATGCGGAAGCAAATGACAACGTTCGGGAGAAAACCGTGCGATACATTCCAGAAGAACGGGCGTCCAGCAACCAATCTTTGTACTACCCCGGATTTCCTACCACTGACGTACAGGTACCTGCGCAAGCTCCGACCCTCCTCATCTTAAGCACCCAGCCACCCAGAATCACCTACATCATGAAGTCTTCACAATTCTTCTTCCAGGCGGCCAGAGCACCTTGAATGCTGGTACGGCACGTTTCGCCCCTTTCACAAGCGCGTCGGGATGACATCAATGACTTCTTGATATTTCGCTTTGGGATGGTGTCGACGCTCGGACCCGAGGCTGCGCAAAGAATGAGGAGAAGCCACTTAACGTACAGCACCCGGTTAACTACTCGACAAGTCTCGCGAACCCCTAAACCCCTACGCTGGAATGTCGTCGCGCAGGTAGGTGCACTCATGTCGCACATTTCCCCGGCATGAAGACGCATTGCGCGTCTTTTCAGCATTCAAGCCAGACAGCTCCTCAGATCATGCGCGCTCTACGCCGATATGGGCCGGTCCGAAGCTAGCGTGCCATAGGCATGGGCTAGTTGTCAAGCGCAGCCATCACTTTGCAATTACTGTTCACTATCCTGCATTTACCTGCGCAAGTGACTGGAGGGCGCATGCCGTTGCGTGTTTCAATATGGAAAACTGTAGAACCATTGTTTTTGTGGAGTCAGCAAAGTCTATGAAACGTGATCAGCATCGAGGCGCACGTCTTGAAGCATCGTCGTATCGTCGCATCAACAAGATTCTGTTGGTCAAGTAAAGTATCTTGAGCTCATGTGATTATCTCTGATTGTCTCTGTCAGCTCAGGTCAGCTTGTCAATATTGAAATAAATTCTCTCCAAAGAAAAGTCCTAACCATCACGCTTTTCGACTGGAATCACCCTGATTTGGAAAGTTGGTAGCTCCCTGCAAAGCGTGAAGGCAGGCTAGCTATCGATCTATCAATTCGGCAATCGCCCCACCATTGCGTAGTCTGAAGGATCGTGATATGGGCAAGCCATTCTCTTTTGCTGTCTCCTGGCTGGAGACTCCTCGAGTTTTCTCGACGACAAGGGCGCTGTTGTTCAAGCTCATGCAGTCTGATCCCTATATTCTTACTTTTCCTGCCGACCCATATGTTACCATGAAATTCACGTTTTGGCTAATGTTCGGCCAAGTACAAGCACGGTACGCACTACCTTAGCAGTGCTTAGGGTGACCTTCCGTCATGGCATCTAACGCGTGCACTATCTTCAATAACGTATCTGCACTGCAGCCAAATTTCTCTACCTCTCCTGAGATTTACGGTTACGACGGCTGTGTGAGAGTTGCTAGTAAAGTTACAAAAACGCCTTCTCCGTGTGCGGCGTACGGTAGCTTCCCTATACTCATTGAAACTCTCATCTACTACACCCTTTGGAGGCTCCTAGACAGAACCGGCGGGTTTCGAGAGGACACCATAATGTGCTGGCGCCCTTTCATCCACACAGTAGGAGCATCTAGATGCGAGAGTGAGCGCCTGACCTACCCTAACAGCTGTTTGTGGAAGGCTTTTGAGAAACATGGAGTAGGGCCATGGTCCACATATGATGTAAAGGTTGTAATCTAACATTATTGACGTCTGCGGTGAAAGTCCTATAAGAATGTGTGCACGTAGTCGCAGTGGTCAACGTACATCTCTCGCTGTCTTTGTAAAAGCATACTCAACTATTCCTAACGATGCGTCTTGTTCCAGTCTTGTTCGTAGCGTCCAGCACGGCACTTCCTGCTGCACTTCACTCCCGGACAGCCCTACTGAACGCACTTCTACCTGACATCTCCCTCCCGATTGACTTCTCTTTCGGCGTCCGCGTACCAACTTCCTCCAACCCATCTTCTTCCAACCCTCTAGCCCTCTTGGTGAACGGCTACCAGATTCAGATTCCGCTTATCGCAAAATCTGGGACTCTCGTCTCTTGGATAGCAAACTACGCAGACGGAAAGCCATACAATACGCAATTCACTTCCATCAACCCGTCGGCCCCTAGAAATATAACTACAGACTCAGACTCCACCTCACAGCAAGGTGGAAACAGCTTCACAAACGCAACAGCGTTAGCAGATGGTCGACAGGCTCGTGTCATCACCACATCCTTCTCCTCGGGCAATGCCGCATCTGCCGCAGCGGCGGCTCTTGACGGGACAACCTCGTCTTCCACATCTTCATCAGGAGCCTCCAACAGCACAGCAGTTGCTACCACAAATGCATTGGGCGAAGTGCTCATCTTGACCTCTGCCAATACCGCCAACGCCTTGAACTCGCAATCGATTCAGAATGCGCGAGGCGCGGAAGCAGCATCGTCATGCGCCGCCGACTCGGGCCCAGCTGCATCCGCAGAAGCTGAGCAGATAAACAGCCTTTACATTCCTATTGGGACTTCTCCCGATGGCAAGGATACCTACTGGTTGAAAAGTTCGGCCTATGCGGCGTGTTCGGCGGGTGTGGATGCACCGACACAGGGCGGTAGCTCGAGTTCAGGTAGCCAGGCCTCTTTGACGGGGGTGAGCAGCAGTGTTACTTGTAATGGGGCCACGAGCAATGACCAGACAAAGAGCACGACATACAAGGTCAGTGTCAAGGGGAGGTATACTCTGTTGAAGGGGTTTAACGGCGCGGTTGGTGGACAGCGAGTTGCAGACAGTCAAAGTCAGTGTTAGATGAGTTCGAGAAGATTCGTCGTTAGTGTACTTTGTAGAGATGAGAGAAAGCGATTCTTTGAAATGCTATTCTTGTTCTAAGTCCTGAGTGCCGTTGTTTGGTATGAGGATCGTTACGTCTTTGGCCAGTAATAATTTGAAAGCGATTGATCAAACTGCGGCTAGACATGTATACCTCGTTCGTCTTTCTCACCGGGTCGAGTAAATAAAATTTTATTGTTGCCTGAACTCGGAGCGTTTTGCGCTTCTTTTTACACGGATTTCGGAAGTACGTTTCCAGTGAGACGTCTCTTATCCACTCTTGTTTTTACAACCACGATCACCGCACAAACAATAAGGCTACTGCGAAGAGTTTCCTCTCACAATCACTTCTTTCTGTGTTACCACGACGTCGTTGCGATTAGATGGTACAATAGCAATCGCCTGTCAGACGCACAAGGGTTTCAGTGGTGGAACAACAAGTCGTGCCAGCATGATGGCCCCAAGGCCATTCAAACACGCATACGCAGACTCACCGCCTTTTCGTTACGGCATGCCGAAGAATGAAGACGATGGCAAAAAGCATGGAAGCACCAAGTGGAGATCAGCGGGTAATCGATACGGGGGCAGGGAGCATGGGCCTCCATCGCCAAGATGCGGGGAGAGCTCCTGCCCCAACATGGATGGCTAACGGCACCAGCCATGCAAGGTACCACAGCTGTTGTAGCGTGCAGCTGACGTTGAAGCCATCTCTACATAACCCGCGCCCAAACATCCTCGCACGATCTCATCTTCATCCAACATGGGCGGAGAATCTCATCGCAATATGCCGGTGCCGGTCGCGAAAGATTACCCCCAGCTGGCGGCTGGTCCGGTTGGCAAGCAGATCCACAGCATCTATCAGAGCCGCTTGAGGCAGTTTGTTGATGGCGGACAATACAGGGAACAGAGTCTTATCGGGTAAGCATACAGCTACACCAGTGCCACAGCTCCGACTCCATTCCTAGCTTCGAGATGCTCATACGTCATCTAGCAAGCTCACCGAAGCTGTTGCGTCGGGCACCGACTGGGTCAAGCTCTCCGTCTACTCGCCCCCGAACCTCTCGCGTCCTCTGTTCAAAGAAGCTACTTCTCATGCGTTCCATCCTACCAAGGTCGGCGAGTCATTCGGTCCCAGCTGGTCGACGCACTGGTTCAAGGTCCAGCTTACAGTTCCAAAGCACATGCTCGACAAGGAACATCTTGAGTTCGTATGGGACGCCAACAACGAGGGGCTGATCTGGACTGAAGATGGACACACTGTCCACGGGCTGACCGGTGGTGGTGAGAGAACGCAATGGATCCTGCCCAAAGCCTACAGAGACGGCAAGGAGCATACCTTCTACATCGAGATGGCTTGCAACGGCATGTTCGGGAACGCACCCGGTGGCGATTCCATCCAGCCACCTGCACCCGACAAGTACTACACGTTACACACCGCCGAAGTACAGGCAGTCAACTTGGAGGCAAGAGCACTCTACTTTGACTTTTGGGAGATCTCAGACGCCGCCCGCGAGTTTCCTGGAGACTCAACGCAGGCTCACGATGCCCAGCAGGTCTGCAACCGCATCATTGACGCTTTCATTGCCGGCAATGGAAGTCAAGAAAGCATCAAAGCAGGTCGCAAGATTGCCGCCGAGTACGTGGGCAAGGATGTAGACTCGCACAAGGTGTACGAGAGTGGCCAGGAGGCCATCGTACACGGCATTGGCTATTGTCACATAGACACTTGTTGGCTGTGGCCCTTCGACGAGACCAAGCGTAAGGTCAACCGATCATGGTCGAACCAGTGCGACCTCATCGAACGATACCCCGAGCTTCGCTTCTGCTGTTCACAGGCGCAACAATACAAGTGGCTTGAGCAGTACTACCCCTCTACGTTTGATCGTGTCAAGAAGAAGGTCAAAGAGGGCAGTTTTCAGCCTATCGGCGGCAGCTGGGTCGAGCACGATACCAACCTTCCTGGCGGAGAATCGCTCATTAGGCAGTTCTTGTACGGTCAACGCTACTTTGAAAGCAAGTTTGGTCAGAGATGCCGTACATTCTGGTTACCTGACACATTTGGATACTCAACGCAATTACCCCAAATCTGCCGCATATCTGGTATGACGAGATTTCTTACACAGAAGTTGAGTTGGAACAACATCAACAATTTCCCACATACAACATTCAACTGGGTCGCGCTGGACAACAGTCAGGTCATCTGTCACATGCCGCCATCGGAGACGTATACCTGCGAAGCAAACTTCGGAGACGTCAAGCGCAGCGTTACACAGCACAAGTCCCTGGACCAGGACAAATCGTCTTTGATCGTCTTTGGTAAAGGGGATGGAGGCGGCGGCCCGACTTGGCAGCATCTCGAGAAGCTCAGGCGGTGCCGCGGCATCAGTGACACAGCTGGTCTTTTACCTCGTGTTAAGCTGGGCGACTCGGCGGATGACTTCTTCGACCGTCTAGAGAAGAAAGTCGAAAATGGCACCGAGCTTGTGACGTGGTACGGCGAGCTGTACTTTGAGCTCCACCGTGGTACATACACTACGCAGTCTAACAACAAGCGCAATAACCGCAAGGCCGAGATCATGCTAAGGGATATCGAATATCTTGCGACTCTGGCTACAATCAAGAACGGCTTCGGCAAGAAGGGCTCGTACAAATACCCGAAGAAAGATATTGACGACATGTGGGAAAATGTGTTGTTGTGTCAGTTTCATGACTGCCTACCTGGAAGTTCAATTGAAATGTGCTACGATGACTCTGACCGCGTAAGTTGCTGCCCTCCTTGTCAGCAGCTTCCCACTAAATGTTGCTAGATATATGCCGAAGTTTTTGCCACTGGCGAGCGTTTGCTTTCCGATGCCCTTACTGAACTCGGGTTTAACGATGAAAGTCACTGGGACCATGATACGAAACTTTTCGCAATGAACACTCTACCGTGGAACCGTAGCGAGATTGTCAAGCTGCCTAGCTTGGCGAGCCGGACGAAGTATGGGATGGCTAATGCTCAGTACGGTCTCGCTCACCGTGACGGGTCTCAAAAGGGGTTGGGCGCTCTGAACGTCTACCCCTTGACCTCAGCATACCCTGCTTCGAAGGCGTCCATTGAAGAGATCCATACCAATGTCTTTGAGCTTCGAAACTCCCAATTCATCGTGCAAGTCGCCAATGGCGCCGTCACTTCGCTCTTCGATATCGCCGCAGATCGCGAACTCATCCCCAAGGGTGCCAAAGCTGGCCAGCTTGTCATCTATGACGATAAGCCACTTTATTGGCAAGCCTGGGACGTCGAGGTCTACCACTTGCAATCTCGTCAAGAACTCGAGCCGAGCAAGGTGACTATCGCAGAGGACAGCGTACACCGAGTCAGTCTTGAGATCGAGACGAAGATTTCTGACAAATCCTGGATCAAGACAACGCTCAGTCTACCTGCAGCTGTAGGAAACACACCCAGCGCCATTGAGTTCGATGCAGAGATCGAATGGCACGAGACGATGAAGTTCTTGAAGGTGGAGTTTCCCGTCGATATCGTGAACACAGAAGCCAGTTACGAGACACAATTCGGAATTGTACGCCGACCCACACACTACAACACAACATGGGACATGGCCAAGTTCGAGGTTTGCTGCCACAAGTGGGCTGATTTGTCTGAAGCCACATACGGTGTCTCTATTTTGAATGACAGCAAATACGGTTTCGCCGTAGCCGGAAATGTCATGCGCCTCTCACTTCTTCGTGCGCCCAAAGCACCAGACGCCCACGCCGATATGGGAAGCCACAAGACTCGCTACGCCATCTTCCCCCACAAGGGCGGTCTGGACGAACGCACAGTCCGCAAAGCCTTTGAATTTAACAACCCGCTCAAGATTGTCGGACGTCAAGATCCTCTGTCTACTCTGCATAGCAGTCTGCTGAATCCTTTTCATATCCACGGCGCACCCAACCTTGTGCTAGACACTATCAAGCGTGGGGAGGATGATGAAGATGTCAGCCGCGGTGGATTACCGATCAAGAAGGGTCATTCCATCATTCTGCGTATTTACGATAGCTTGGGCGGGAAGAGCAAGGGTGTGCTAACGTGGGGTGATGTTGACGTCAAGAAAGTAATCAGAGTCAACGCACTGGAAGACGAGGAGGGCGAACCTTTGGTGATCAGCGACATGAGGGTTGGAACAGAAGAGAATGGTGAGAAGGGTGTACCGGTTGAGATTCGCGCGTTCGAGGTGGCAACATACAAGCTCATTTTGGCGTAATGATGATGCAGGTTATTTGAGGGATGAGTAATGACCAGGAATGGTATGCATATGGACTTTCCTTCAGCTATGTGGAGTCAAGGTTTTTGGGGTATTTTCAGCGTCTCAGTATACATAGTTGAGCATCAAATATAACCACTTCGTGTCATAGTACCGATAGCCAGCATACTATTCCATGTGAATGTGAAATACAATCCATTGTATCCAAAACGCCAATAATGCTGTGTCCCAACCTCTATGTATCAATGGCTAGGCTTTCAGCTTGCATCATACCGTGACTCTTGGACACAAAGTTCAGCTGTCCTATAGGGCACTCACCCTGCTCACTACTACATGAAGAAAACAAACCTAGTGGATGCGATCCAACTTGAGCCTGTTCCTGGCAATCTTGTCATCAACCTGGTCCGTCTTGCCAGTGATGCGTGTGATGTGGGTATTTTGCTTGTCGACCTCCTCGCCCATTGCTCTACCAAGGTGGTTGAGGTTCTTGGCCATGCCGTGGAGTGCATCTGTTCATAGGATAGTCAGTATATGCGCGATCACGGCCAATCATAATGACAGAGAGTTCTGGTATAGGACGATGAACAGGAAAGACATACCCAAGTTGCCATCGATCTCATTCTCCATGGCATCATCTTCCTCGTCGGCCTCGAACTGGAACTTGGAGCGCGCGGCAAGCGAGCTCTTGTTGGGGCCCGCTGGGCCACCTCCCTGTTGTAGCTGGCGCTGAGCTTCGTTCGCGCGAGCTCCAGACTCCCACTTGGCGCGGTTGGTGGCTTCACGGGTCTCGCGGTCGCGCGCGTGCTGGTCCATGGCCTGTTGCATTTGCTTCTCGCGCTTGGAGTTGCCTGTGAAGGGGTTCGGGACGATGGAGAACATGCTTGCATTGATGCCTGGCGACGCTTTAGTCAAGACGGTTACTGATAACGTAGGGTAGGTACTCACGAGCCAGTTCCTTGGTTTGGCCATTAGCCCTGTCACTCTGGATGGAGGCAAGGTCGAGATTGCGTTCAGTGCTAGCGACTGGTCAGCTGTGCATGCTCATGGTCAAGTCGGGCCAGACTCACTTGTGAATACGCTCTCCTTGGGCCGCTAGGGTTCCCAGGGTTCCGCGACCAGTTTCCAAGGCCTGCTCAGCAAGACGTAGAGCATTCCTCGTACTAGCAACGTCTTGTTGCTTCATGAACTTGATCTCTTGCTTTGTGGCGTCGATGTCCTCCTCTTCTTGTTCCTCAGCCGTCAATTGACGGTCTTCATAGGTTCCATAGCCACCAGGTGTGGATCCGTAACCACCAGGAGCTGCATCGCCGTATGCGCCGCTCGGGGTGCTTCCATAGGCACCGCTCTGTCCAAGGGCGCTAGGCTGTTGGGCCGGCTGCGCTTTCTGGCGTTGGGGTGCATTGCCGAAAAGCTCGTTGCGGCCTGCTTCGGTGCTCATGGTGTCGTTGGAAGCGGTCCTTCCAAGGCCTCCGTAGCCGCCAGGTCGCTGGGGTGCACCTCCGCCGTAGCGGTCGTTTCCATAGCCTGACTGCGCGCCGTAGCTTCCTCCCTGGGCACCGTATCCACCCGCATTCTGTCCGTAGCTCTGACCTGGGCCTGTCACGGCTGGCGTCTTCTCCTGTCGAAACGATGTGTCCTGACCACCAGGGGAGTAGGATGGGGGTGGCTGCGCGTACGGGTCCTTGGCTACAGGCGCGGCATATGGATTCTGGGCTGCTGGGCTAGCTGTTCCAGCCTTGTCTTTCTTCTTGGAGAAGAGTCCCATGGTTTATGTGTAGAGGGAGGAGTCTGTGGAGGGGTTTTGGCGGGAGATTCGTGTCGTGTATGCGTCGGTATTAGGGGTCGGTGCGGTGAAAGCTGACAGGTCGGGAAGCACCAAGGGAATTGTGGGGTGCCTTATCGATTGGCCTAGTCAAAGTTTACTGGACGTCCTTTCTGATCGTATACGCAAACTCGAAATAGGGAGATGGAAGGGATGTACACGGCGAAGAGGCGACGTCGCAGTATATGAATGTCACAGACAGAAGAAATCGTGTTTGAGCAGTCGATGTTTTGCTGCGTCTGGTGTTTCAATCACTTCAAGCGCCCAACCTGCCGCTAGTGAGAAGGCGGAGTGAGTGGAGTACGCCACCGCGTGTGGCTGAGGCGATGCCAGGAATAGTTCACCAGCCTGGGTACATGTACGTCTACAGACTTGATCAAGCGTTCAGACAGGTTTTGTTGTCGTTCCCATCCCTCAAGGTTACCGTACCCATCGTATTATCACATCTTGGGTACCACGGTCCGTAAGGCTGGCGCATCTCCGGGCCCACATGCCCACTTCAATTTGGTCCCTGCATATCACAGAAGCACGTTCAGATCTCTTGCGAAAAGCGACAAAAACTAAAACTCCTAAGTTCACTTCACTATGCTGAATCTGGGTATCATTTTTCTACATCCTGTATCAACGTCGTGATATATACAAAGTGCGACAAGCGTTTCACACCAACGAGGAGCAAGTTGTTGTCCACTGCGAAGTGTTAGTAACGCTACGTTGTCCAGATTGCGCTGTCTTCTTCATGCATGACTTCACCATCAGAGGATGGCAGGTCTTCATGTTCCTCTTTCGTCCATATCTCATTTCCTGCTACCACAGGGAACGACGTCAAAACCCTGCTGATGTCCCCCCACCATACCTCGCCAAACCGCCGATACCAGTCTACTGTAACTTTCAAACCTTCGTCGAAACTGGTCTTGGGTTCCCACCCCAATGCGGTGAGCTTTGATCCATCTGTCGCATAGCGTTGATCATTAAATGGTCGATCCTCTGTGTACTCTACCCATTTGGAAACCTCAGCAGAAGAGCCGTGGGGGATCCCGAAGACATTTAGCAGCCTGCTACAAATTTCCGAATTCGAAATCTCGTCCTTTGACGCGATATTGTAGATCTGACCAACCTGGCCCTTGTGCAATATAGTGTCTAGTGCATCCACTATGTCACCCGCGTAGAGGTAGCGTCGTGTGGGTGATCCATCACCGTGCAGAAGGAGCTTCTGTTTCCGTTGTAGTAGCATGATAAACTTTGGGATGATCTCTGTATCAGTCAGCTTCGTGGGTTTTCTCTAGCTTCACAGAAGTGCCTACTCTCAGGGAACTGATGCGGCCCATACACATTGTTCGCCCGGACAGTGATCAGTGGCAGCTTGAAGCTGCTCCTGTACGCGCTGACCATCATCTCCGCTGCAGCCTTGCTCGCCGAGTAAGGATTCGTGGGCGCCAGTATGCTCGTCTCGCCCAGATCTGCAGCTCCAATTGGAACGTCGCCATACACCTCGTCCGTGGAGATGTGTATAAACCTGGTGACACCATGTTCCCTCGCTCGCTCGAGCAAGACGTGTGTGCCGTAAACATTCGTGTTTGTGAACTCGTACGAATTGCCAAAGCTGAGGTCGACGTGCGATTGTGCTGCGAAGTGGAAGATGGTTTCGATCTTGTGTTTGCGCAGTACACGCTTGACATCTGCGGGCGATGTGATGTCACCTTGTTCGAATGCGAAATTTGGTCGGTCGTCGAGAATTCGCGTGTTGTTGAGCGTGGCGCAGTAGTCTAGCTTGTCAAAGGAGACGACATTGTAGTGTGGGTATGTAAGGACCACATGCCGCACGAACCAGCAAGCTCTGCTCCTTGGTCAGTCGTGGTCTAGTTCAAGCAAAAGTCAAGAGACGCACAGCTCACAACTTCCCGTGGTCTCGTCGCGACGTACATGAAGCCGGCTCCACCTGTAACCAAAATGTTCTTCGCGTCAGGGAGAGGTTCGAAGTTAGTACTACCGATGAGTATCGGCGCCTGCTTCCAAAGCTCCTGCTTGACATGCGATCTCGGATTAAGAACTGTCGACCCTCGTCGGCCTGGTATTGTTAGCGTCTGGGTTGGACTGTGCCTTGCATCGCATGCTGCAGGTGGGGACTCACGCTTTACGCCATTGGTGCCATTGACAACATAGTGGGCAGTGTCGGGATTTTGGACATAACTCATGGTCGTGATGACTTTTGCTCTTGTCAAACGAAAGCTGTCAAAGGCTTTCTTGACATGCTCATATAAGGTCCAAACGATGTATACCACCGTGTCACGTCTGGCGCGTCACTGGCCGCCCGTGTTTACGAAGCTGAATTAGTGCTAACTTGTAACGGAGATGTACCCGCCTGGTTACCTTACGTCATCTCCGAAAGCATGAAACCTCACCATCATTGCACTACGACAAACCCCAACTAGATTTCGAACCTCTCGAAGCTGACAAAGTGATGCTCTAATACCGTTTCTTAGCCTTTGTCAAACGACACTATTCGGGCTCCAGACCACATCGTACTGAACGCCATGCCTTAGGTCTGTCGAATGCACAGCCCAAGCCTAGACGCGTCATCGACAATATCCTTCTTCAGCACAATTGAGGACCGAATGTTACTACAGCGGCGGTATTACACGTATCCACTATTTCACTTCCAAATTTCAATAAGTTTTCGTTCGTTGTCGTCTCTTTCCGTACAAATACCGGATTGATCATTTTCCCAAGATCGCACTCTGCATGCCGCCTCTTTCGCGTATCCATGACCTTTTTCCTCTTGGTAAAATTCAAGGTTTTTGAGTTTCAAGTACAAAGCGACATGGTTCACAGCGTATCACACATGTACAAGACCTAGGTATGCACCTCGAGGATCCGATCTGCGGTCAGATGGCCAGATTGGGTTGCCCCACCATAGTGTAATGTGGGGATGACAATATACTGCTCTTCGAGGACGATTCCAGCATTCTGAATAGAACAAAAAGCCAAGTATGGACCTATGACCTTGTATTCCATCACTATCACTGGAAGAAATCAACACTAAGCACATCACCTTGTACTACGACGATGGGGTTCAGTAGAGCAGCAGAGTGGTCATATTTAGGGACTATGGGCTTATGGGCTGTTAGTCTGTTCACCCTTGGGTGGATTGCTCTCATATTGGACTACAGTCGCATGCTGTATTTGAGATGGCGAATGGTAACCGCCCGCTTCTGCCTATCCTTATGTCTCTAGAGAATTCAACTCATACACTGGCAGCCGCCTGGACCACTACCATGGCCAATCATTGGCAATACATTCAGCTTACCGGAGGAAAAGCCTTGGTTTCTTATCGAGCAGCTATCCAAGGACTACAACTCTCCGCTTATCACGTTCTGGATTGGGCGGTCAGTCTGCACGGAAAGTTTTTGTTGTGGAGAGTGAGTAACACATTGCAGGAGGCCCACGATTTGGATCAACGACGCGTGGGCTGCCGACGAAGTCCTCGTAAAGCGAGCCAATATCTACAACTCTCGGCCGCGAATGCTGATGTTCGCCGAGTTGATGGGTGGTCAAAATAATCTACTGCATAAATACACATACACGAGAGAGCAGCGCGAGCGGTTCCGTGACCTCCGGAAGCTTACACACCAGGGCGTTGGGATTCAGCGGGTGAGTTGAAGTTGCGGTATGGCACGCTTCCCACTGACATAATACTTAGGTACAAAATTATCGCAGCCTCCAAGATGATGAGAACAAGGTAGTGGTGAAGGATTTGCTCACCACACCGGACAAATTCGTGTCACACTTCGAGAGATACGCTACAAGCGTTGTGTCAATTATCGGCTTCGGACGTCGGATCGCGGACTGCCAAGATCCGTTAATTACTGAAGTGATTGCTCAGATGCAAAACTCTGCTCAGATGGCAGTCGTCGCCAAAGACTTCCCACGCTTGATGGAGACTTTCCCATGTAAGTATCGGAGGCTCGAATGAAATCTAGCGTTAACGGCAAAAGGGCTTGCAAAATTCCCCGACTGTATTGCTCCTTGGAAGCGTGGTACACGGCGTTCCGCCAAACCCAAGTTCGGCCGCCATGACTTCTTCTTTGCTTTAGCAGAAGAGGCAAACCAGAGTTCAGGCGAGAACTACGCGAAGTATTTGTTTCGTGAAGCACCTCAGTACAATCTTCATCCACTCGAAATCTCCAATCTCGCCGCCAACCTGCTCGGTGCCGGAGCAGACACATCGAGTAGCACACTTGTTACGGCTGTACTAGCTATGCGCGCATTTCCTGAGACCCTCGATCATGCGTGGGATGAACTCGATCGTGTCGTGGGTCGAGCACGAAGTCCAACCTTAGATGACGACCTCCCATACCTCCGCGCTTTCACCAAGGAAGTCTTCCGCTGGCGGTCTGTTGCAATCATCGGAGGTACTGCCCACGCCCCTGTCCAAGATGACTATTGGAACGGCTATTATATTCCGAAGGGAACCTGGATGCAAGGTAATGTCTGGGCGATACATCACAATGAGCGCGATTTCCCAGATCCTGACCGCTTCAATCCACGAAGATTCTTGGACACGGACGATAAGAGACCATTCCCTGGGGAGAAAGGATATATGACTTTTGGATGGGGAAGAAGAAGTTGTGCAGGCCAAGCATTAGCGGAGCAGGGAACAAATCTTAGTGTCGCACGATTGGTGTGGGCATACAAGGTGGAACCAGAAGTGGACGAGCATACGGGGGAAGAAGTGCCTGTTGACATCTTCAACTACTCGTAAGTTATGCTTATAGATAGACCAATCGAAGGTTGCTGATCGTTGATAGGAGTGGGTCCAACTGGAAACCCCAGCCGTTCCGAGTCAAGTTTACACCGAGACACGAAGAGATCAAGCAAACCATCCTTCGGGAGGGCAAGCAAGCACTGAACGACTTGGCCAAGTATGAACGCGAGACTAAGTACACCTTCAGCACCTTTTATCAGTAGTGTTGAGCTGGGTTGCAATGATTTGATTATACTACAAGCAGTACCTATATACTAAAATGGCGACATGCGATGCGCAAGGGTCACAGCCAAATCATGCGGGATCTCCCTCAAGATCCCTAATCCGCTAGGTTGATCACTGCTTGATACGGTAAGGCGCCGAGCATCTCCATACATCTCCGCATAACACCCCTGCCAGTGCGGAGTAGACATGAACTTCTCCTCATTGCCCCACGACGCCAGCTCATATGGCTTGCAGAAGCTACTAGGACGGCCTGGCCTGGTCATCTCCTGCTGCCTAAGGCTACAGATATTTCTTCTTATCAATAGGTAGCCATCACTTACTGTATGGACTGCAATGGCAAAACTCCAGGAGACAACCTTGTGGGCTAATCGAAAATGCTTGATCATATGCTCGGCTGTCGCGATAGCCAGTATGCAGTATGGAATCGATACTGCTGCAGTCGGTGGCCTTCAAGCTATGCCTGGATTCTTGATGGTGTTTGGATACGAGGAACCGGCGAGCCCACTGGGCTATGGCATCGACGCAGGTATAATCAATCTGCTACGTGGACTTGACTGACGCGCTGAACAGTCGACGGTACAGCAACTCATGACCTCTTTGTTAAACCTCGGGTCGTGCTTATCTGCCATCGCCGCCGGTGTCTTTGGTACATACTTCGGTCGGAAGAAAGCACTATGGCTTGCATGCATAATTTGTTTAGGAGCAGTATCGCTACAAATTGGATCGACGTCTAACACAGGCCTTTACGTCGGTCGTCTGTTCTTAGGCTTTTCCAATGGCTTCTTCGTCGTATTTTCGACAGTTTATTGTAGCGAAGCAGCGCCTGCGCACCTGAGGGAGCATGTCTCTTGTAATCACCTTCTTGCGCTGAATCACTGACAATAAGCAGAATCATGGTTGGCCTATTTTCGTTCTATGTGAACCTCGGAAGCATTATCGGCTCGGTAATCGACAACTACACTTCACGCTATCTTTCCAAACTCTCGTATCAGATTCCTCTCGCCTGCATGTTCATTGTTCCAGTCCTGCTCGGCACAGCACTTTTCTTCGTCCCCGAGAGCCCTCGATGGCTTTTGCACCACGACCAGCACGACGCAGCGCGCAGATCCTTGGAGCGCCTTCGTTTCGACCATGGGGACGAGTTAGAACTAGAATGGGCCGAGATGATCCGTGGCGTAGCTGAAGAGCGCAGACTGAGCCAGAGTTCGGGATTTCTGGATCTCTTCCGTGGAAATGACTTAAGACGTACATTGCTTTGTTGGGGTACGATCGCAAGCCAGTCAGCCAGTGGGGTTTGGTTCTTCATTGGGTACCAAACGTACTTCTTTACCATCGCTGGTATCACAAAAGCGTTCGAATACAGCATCATGAACTCTTGCATTGGGTTCATTGGTGTACATCTAGGTCTCTTCTCCATGAACAAACTGTTCGGTAGGAGAACGATCATGATCACCGGAGCCATAATGTGCGGTTTATGTGAGCTCGCTTGTGGGATTGCGAGTAGTGCGAAGCCAAATTCAACGGAAACTGGGAATGTGTTGGTAGCTTTTACGGCGCTGTTCATGTTCTGTTATAATGCTGGAGTGGGTGTTGCCACAAGTCCTCTAGCAACCGAGCTTGTTAGTTCGCGCCTGCGCGCTTGGACTGTAGGAAGTGCGAACGCATTGGGGTACTTTCTTGCTTGGCTGGTTGGCTTCTGCTCACCCTACTTCATCAACCCCCAAGATCTTGACTGGGTCAGTACAACCACTCCTTACGGTATGTAGTGTCAGTGTTAACGTGTTTGCAGGGCCCGCAGTATACCTATATCTGGGCAGCTTCGAACTTTCTATGCGTGATATGGTTCTACTTCTTTCTCCCTGAGACGAAAACGCGATCGTTGGAAGAGCTCGATGAGATCTTTGAAGCGGGCGTCGCAGCACGGAAATTCAAACAATATGAGTGCAGGATTAAAGAGGATGCTAAGCAAGATGTTTATGGACAAGAAAAGTCTGAGGTGGTAAATCAAGCGGTATGAAGCACCGCCTCAGTAGCCCGAACGAAGGTGAATGTTGCGGTGTGCGCATCACATAGGGGGATCTCACTTCGAGATGATGTGGTGGTAGATACATGGATCTAATATGGCTTGCCAGTATCCCCCATATAGAATATTGACTAAAGGATAGCAAGAATGCTTAGTGTTGCAGCTAGAGCTAAGACCACTATACGAAGCTGATACTCTCCCAAGTTGCCTGCGGCCGTGCCTTGTTCGGTTAGCGCCTTGATAGAGTATTTCAGTGGGCAGAGTGAACAAGCACACACCTTCTTCAGGAGTTTCGGTCGTTTCAGCTCCACCTCCTGACCCAGTCGTGGAAGCCGACACTTCTTCGGTAGACTGGGACATTCCCTCGGAAGTAGATGTTGTCGGCGTTACCCCAGTAACCGTTGAGGATACGGTTACTGTCGCGTCTTCCCCTACGATTTGACAAGGTCCACTAAGAAAAGGGTATGATGGATCGGTCATGTCGTTGATACAGTCGAAGAAGTCTCCCCCGTCATTAACCTCGCACCATTGAGTGCAATTGTCTTGGAGGCGCACCTCGGCGCCGCTGTCACAGCAGGATGTGATGTTGACCTCGCTGGGAGGGACGTTGACTTGGCAAATTTGACCTACAAGTCCCGTCACATTGATCCCGTTAGGTGCAATGTTTGGTGAGCAAGCAGTAGGAGTGGGCTGAGTTTCGCCAGATGTGATAGAGCTGAGAGAAGCAGACATGATTGTGGCGGCTTTCTTGAGTCTAAGAGCTTAGAATGAAAGAATAAGTTTCGATGAAAGCAGCGTATACTCACGTTCCGCCCAATTCATGCTACTGCCTAAGTATAGCAGCGCTGCGGCATTGCGACGTCATTTTGCTGACTGTGAGCCGTCGGACCCGGATGTTATGAAACCGAAGTCATAAGAGGATCTAGTGAATGTAACATTCGCCTTTGTTGTCTCAGTACATCGCGATGCTTAGGTTGCCCAGACGTATGCCAAGGGCGGGGACGGCACGCGCGGCACTTCAGTGCCGCCTCCAGGTACACATCTTCGCTTCCAATTATCCAGCATCCTTGACATCACGTTACGCCCCGTTTTACGAACCTATGAACGATATTGACACTTCGAAATCAAATGAATGCAAACCCTTCAGGGCTCCACGTATTGAACGGACAGTTACAGCCGGAGTGTTATGGAATAGTGCATGACCACTATAATGCTCAGCACTAGGCTAACTAGACGCGTCGTTCGCATTCGACTTCCATGGTGAGTTGCTCTTGTTTGAGTTCTTCGTGTGGAGGTTTCAATCAAGAGAAAGCTTATTGATGCTCTCCACGAAACATCTACAAGTTGTTGCCATTAGAAGTTAGCGGGACCCAAGATGTGCAGTCGAGGTTTGCCTTGAAAGCCCCATCGGCGTGTGTAATTGGCAAGCGCTTACAATGCCTGAAAGACTCTTTCGTTTATGGATGAGTAGTATACCACCCAGCATAGCCTCCTTCACGGGTAACGGATGTTCTAACATGTCCCCAAGGAAGTATATTCTCGATCGTGCTGCCAAAAACAGAAGAAGATGTAGAATATCTATGTCATCGCGCGTGAGAGCGGCAAACAACCAACACCATCTGCCTCTTGGTACCAGTAGATGAGTACAAATCTGCGCCGAGGAACGGCTCAATGTAACGCTCAACGCTCCCTCGAAGACTGTCAGCATAAACGCCCTCTTGATGCAAGCTGAATACGAATATCACCAAACGAGAGAGAACCAGAGGGTCCCAAACGCCTATAAGAACAGCTATCATTCGGTAGGAAAGGTATTCTCGACACCCATTGTCTTCTCAATATCATCTCGAGAGCAGCCAGTTTCCGAGTTTCTTGTTTAAAACATCTTCTTCTATCACCATCAACATGTTTCGGCCTCTTGGAGCCATGCTTTGGATCGGCGCTGTCTCCGGCATGCCCACCAGTCCGAATCTACTGTCAGCACGTCAGGACGAGACAGCCTTGTGGACATGCAGGGAAAATACCTGCACTGACTGTCCTTTTTACTTCAGCGCTGGAACGGTGAGCGACCTCAGGCCCTCGTTGGCACGAAGCGACTGACCGAGTACTAGGGATGGCCAGATTGCCCATACTACACTGGTGACCAACTCACGGAGAGCGGCTTCCCACCCCAAGAGAATGGTCAAATTCGAATCTATATCGATGTCCCTCCGCAGGAGGACGATTGTAGAACTCTTATTCGCACGCCCGTCAGACCAAACGACGTCAATTGTGGCGGCAACATCATCATCGCTGAGGGAGCAACATGTGCTGCGATCACCATCGATAATACCTTCATTGCGTCTCGGTGCTGCGGCCTCGAAGAATGCACCGACGCTGGCGCACCAGGCAAGCGTGATACGAGCAGAGTCGGCGCCAGTTCCTCTGGCATCCTTATGCTTCATGATCTCGATGGTAATGTTATTGAGCCGAAGACGGCTGCACTCTTGCAGCATGCAGATGATGAGCCGTCTCTTCCCGTCCAGGTCCGCAGCGCCGAAACACAACCTACCAAGTTTCTCACGAAACGGGACTGCGACGGCTTCCAAGCCACCAGAGGGCCGTTTCAGAGCGGTGGAACAAACTACGTCATCTCTGATGTAGTCACTTGTACGCCGACCGAATCATGCCAGGCAACTCTAGGCGAGGAAGTGACTGAAGAAACGACCTTTAGCACTGAAGTCTCTGTCAGCGATCCTTTGGGTATTGTTTCCGCTAGTGTTGGTTTTGAATTCTCGGAATCTGTAACCCAGAGCTTTGAGGGTTCGTATACGTTTGGACCAGGCGAGAGAGGCTATGTTGTCTTCATTCCATGGATCACGTAAGTTTCTCTATCGCATACAATGCTGTACACACGTCGCTAATATGATCACGAAGGTGTGTCGAGGGGTATTTCACAGGCGACTGTAGCGATGAGGGTGTTCAGACAACCATTTGTGGCGGTGAGAGTTCTGGCGGTGCTATCAAAGGTGAACAGCGTCCTGTCATCATCCGCGGCTGAGTGTTTCAACACGTTAGGTAAACGAAGAGGGAAAGGTTATAAGGACACTCATTTAAACGTCTTATAGTTGTCAAAGTGGGTCAAACGAACAATGTACCATACTTACTCCTTTGTTCAACCAAAATCGCATACCTGCAATGGGATTTGAATCGTGTATAGAAGGGAGAATGCGAGATTACCGTTGTACTGGTTGGTACGCACATGAGCTGGTAGTGTAGGTCAACTCCTACTTTTCCAGGGTGCAATGCTTGGACCTTGAACAATATCGCAGGTCTTGAGAAGCGTGCTATTGGGGAAGACATCGTTAACAATGCGGCATATCACCGAAGCTAACAACAAACCGCATTACTACCATGATCTGCGTCGGCAACTCGGGCGGTATCGTTGGTTCTTTGAACTTTATAGAAAAGGAGTCGCTATAATGCGAAACTAGATTCGACAGCTCACCATCGTTCGCTGTGGCGGGTATGGTGTGCGCTTTGACGTTGGGGCTTTTGTTCTCAAGGACTAACAAGAAGAATCTCGGGAGACGGAGCACGAACGGCGAGCCATCTACACGGAGGCTCAGTTGGAGAAGATGGGAGACCGAAGTTCACTGTTCAAGTACAATATTTACGCGTGGCAAGACATGGAGTTTGTTGAGACTGATTCGCTCGTTACATGTATCATCAACGAAGAGGCTGCTAGAGTCCCATAGCTGATATCGGAACTACAACTAGATAACTTACAAAGACTTTGTTCTGCTCATATGATGTTATCTTCCAACCGCCATTGCACTACATCGCGTAGTCTCCAAAGCGGCTGAAGCAGCAGCTCGACCACGACTCCTTCTGCGACAAGCTCTTCGCACTGATTGAATGTCAAACTCGCGCTATTTCTATAGCCATGTTTCTCTAGTATGTCCAAGATACGTTCCAAAGTATTTTCCGACCGTGTCAGGATAGCATCTGCATCGGCTCGAAGCGAGCCATTATCCACTTCGGGATCGTAGCCACCCCAAGCCTGCATTTCTTTAATCTCCGCGCCTTCTGCGCTAGATCGTTTCCATGTCTTTCCGTCGATGGTATCGTAACCTAGCAGTTTCGTACTGCGACCAGCGACGAATGATCTGAAGTCTTTATCCCAGTGCTTACTAGCCGAGATCATAAGGACTGTGACCGTGGCTGTAATGCCGTAAGTGTCAATCTGATTGCGTGTATGCCCGGCTGCACTTATCAGGATACCAGTATCCCCACCGAGCCGGTACCCTGAGAGATAATAGTCGCCATATTTCTTGCAAAGAGCTTCATAGCCTCCACCGTATTTAATCTCTATGATCGCCTCTTTGTTCAAGCGAGGCTGCCTCTGAAATTCAATAGTTCCGGCACGACAACTTGAGTTCAAGGATATCTTTTCAGACTGTTTCCCGTGTTAGAATTGAGGACGCGATAATCATTTAGAATACGTTGAGACCCCAGCTTACATCTCGATTCTCCTCAATGTTCTGATCAAATTCGCCTTTCACACTTGCAGCGGCAAGGAACGGAAGACCAACGCCCACGCCGAAACCTAGCGTGAGATGATCTTTCGTTTCGCGTTCCCTTCTTGTTGAAACCTTCTTGAAGGTCGATGTAGTGCCATACTCAAAGTGCAGCTCTTTGGGGATCATGTGCAGATCGGATAGCACGAACGGTGTCTCATCGGACCAAGGATTCTTTGTGGACTGCCGGCTTGAATGAAAGGTAGTCCCCAGTCGAATAGGTGTGTGGCCCCATGGTAAAGTGAGTGGTAGTTTTCGTTGGGTTTGTAGCATGATCTCATTGTCATCCGGGCCGTCAGGGCGCGCCGAATAGTCAGCCTCTATCTCTGATGCCATAATGGCGGATTGAATGGATGCTGTTGTATGCAGAATTGATCGAATATTTTTCGCTGTCAACAAGTCGAGAATGATTGTCTACAATGGAGACTAGGTATGCAGTGAGACAGGAGTCACCCATGGTAGGTGGAGCAATTTATTGGGAGAATTAGAGGCGTTGCAGTGTCTCGACGAATCGCCTGTACATCACAAACGGAGGTTTCGAAAGTTGTGTGCAACTGTTCAGCTTCAAAGCCACGGGTCGTGCTAGTGCACACTAGCTCAGGACGTACAGCCACCTGCGGGCTAACCCGAACGCCACGCGGTCTAGACAGCGAACCACGAGGCCACCGGGCTTTGCCGAGGGGCCCCAGATTTTCGTGATTCGCTACAATTATCTCACTATTCACGCTTTGCCTCTTCGAACCTTCCTCAGCTAACCACCAAACCTTTTTCGATACATTAGATCTCAGTCTGATCCAGCCACGAATGGAATTAGGAAACCCTTTATGCGGGGTCGCAACCCAATGCGGATTGACAGCTCGGACGGTCCGTTCAGAGGCTCTCTTTCAGGAAGATCGCTTGACAGCATTGTCGCTTGTCAAAGCTCAGGAAGGCCTAGAACAGGCTCTGAGGTTGTTCTAAGCTTCAGCTTCAGCCAGGGGTCCTCTTTCGGAGATAGTCAAACTACGGCTGAGCTTGATCGAGCATAGCTCCTACGCCTGGCGGTCAAATGGTGAATCTATGGTAGCTGAGATGGTGAGTCTGTAACTCGAATGGGCGTAACAGACCGAGGCTTACAGTCGAATGTCGTCTATATGATGACCCTATCTCGCTCTCTTCATTTTCTGCATCAACCTTTATGAGTCTTTGTTTCCAGGACCATCTATTTAGTTTAAAAATTTGAGACACTCAACACTTCTCCATCGCAGAATAGAATCTCATTGCTCGGCAAGATGTCGCTTCTCCTCGCTCCTTACAACCATGCTATGCGACTGGGCCAAGGGTATAAATCGCTGCCAGTTTAGAAGACATATTGACGCTGACAAACGAGTTCAGGTTCAATTCCTATACACAGCAAATTTGCATCGACGATGCTGTCGTTATCGGCGAGCAGAGGCCTGAGAACGTCGTCACTAATGATGGCACAACCATGCGGATCATGGCTCAGAAGAATGCATTGCCGAGTGCCTGGACGAGACAAAAGGAAGTCATTGTCGGAAAGCCGGCCACCGCAATTCTTGTCGCCAACGCCAAGAAGGCAAAAGACGAAGTTAAGATCATCGAAGAAGAACTTGCTGATGAAGCTGCTGCGGCAGGTACGTCATCTTGTCATGACATTGAGTTGCAGATGCTCAATTATCCACCGACTTCGAGCGCAGCAGGGTTCTGACATTGTGCACAGAAATACTGAACGAGAAGCCGGACGTAGAAGACAAGAAGTCATCGGTCGAGCCAGAGGAGCAAGCGAGACCTGAAGACCAGCCCGAACTTGCCAAAGAGGCCAACAGTGCCAACTCTGACGAGCCCAAACCAGCAAAAGCCAAGAAAGAGAAAGTCGATGCCGGGAGACTCAAGGAGAAGGTGGTGAAAGAAGACACACTCTCAGATGAATCGGCTTCTGCCGACTTACAGTACTAGGTCAAAAGTTTTGCAACGCCAAGCTGCCGAAGCGCCGAACCACCATTTTGGGCAATGCTGTTTTGGGTGGATAACTCACCCAAAACAACATTTTTTTCAATGTTTCAAAGCAGGATTTCATTGTCGATAGCTAGTACCTTGTATGCCACCCTTTGGCTTTGATACAAGCTTTAAGGCAGCGTGGCATAGACAATATAAGGGACTTGATCAGAGCGCTGGGGATACTCCGCCAGCACAATTTCAGCGCGTTACAGAATCTATCCCACTCATCTTCAGCCCTTAAGAGGTTGTTGTATTGCGGGTATCGAAGATAGAGAAGCT
>NW_017306237.1:0-50861 GCF_001642055.1 Alternaria alternata | reverse complement strand
TTACTAATAATAGCGCCTTCTAATCCTTAACAGCTACGCTAGCTACCTTACGCTAGATTTTTTAGAGTATTATAAAGCTAAACGCATTATAGTTATAGTGTACCTACTATATTCTACACACAGTTTGCAGCTGTTAGATATTATGCTCTTTTCGCTACTCTTAAAACACTACACTAAGGAGCTTACCTAACGCCTCTAGCGTACCTAGGGCATCTTAAGGATTACTAAACGCAACTTCTATAGTAACTTTTAGCTAGCTTAGAGCTCTATAATAACTTACAATTTTATATTAAAGAGTTTTTAAGCTACAGGCGTATAGCTAATAGACGCTAATCTAGTACTTTAACGCTTTAATAACTAACTACAATAATAAGATAATAAGCTAAGAATAAGGGAGCAAGGTAATAGTAATACCTAGCCTTAACTACGCAAAATTTTTAAAGCTGCAGTAGCTAACAAGGCTAAATTTAAAGCTAAACAGCTGTCCTAAGGCCTACACTTACTACAAGTTAATAATAAGCTTCTCTGCCTCTAAAACGCAGAGCTTCGCGCTAAACTTAACCTTATAAGATCTTAACTGTCTAAATTAACAACACTAACTACTTAAGAGAGCAACAATTAGCACAGCAGAGCTGTATTCTATAGTCCTAAGAAGCTTGCTAGTCTCCGCGCGCGCAAGGCCGCAGAACTAGATAAAGCTGTAGAGCAACAACTCTAAAAAACTTATAATAGAGAGAGAAAAGCAGTAGAAGCAGCTAAGAAAAAGCGCTCTTAAGAAGCTGTAAAGGTAGCTTAACAATAAACTAAAATTGCTAAGGATACAGAGTAGTTACAGCAGCGTAAGAAGAAAGCTGCTGCACAAGAACTTAAAAAGCTACAATAACAAGCTATAATACTAAAAAAAACTTATAATACAGTAAATAAGCGTAAGCGAGAAGCCTTAGCTAAGCTAGTAAAGAAAATAACAAAGTGTTGTCGTGTTGTTGCTCTATTAAGTTAGGTAGTTAATAGTCTGCCTTAGGCGCCCTCTCTACCTAAATTTAGCCTGCACACCCGCTAAATTAAGATACTAGCGAGATACAAGTAGTGCAAACGCTTTAGTAGCGTCTATATATTAATACACTAAAAAATCTCACGATAATAGCTTTTGTAGGTGGCTTAATAACCTTATCTTTTTTGTCGTCTGATCTTGGTGGGGTGGCTCGTTGACTGAACTGGCTCGTTGGGTGCGCACGGACTGTAGCGAGGGCCTATCAGGAAACGCCAATCTCTATCTCATATCCATTCAAGTCATCCATGAACGCTAATCCCATGTTCAACATCCCCATAGCAGAACCATCACCATCCACCGCCGGCCGAAAACCGCCACTAAAGACTGTTGTCAAGAACCTTTTGTTTTCCTAAATGGCAATCGTACCAGCTGTTGCATCTCCGACCTTCAGCAGCTTATAGTCATGCGTTACCGGCAGTTTGACCAGCCGTCTAGCAGTTTGTGTAGCCGCAGTTGGCCTTGCAGAATCCGTCAAACAGGCGGCAGGTATCCGCACGGCAAGTCTGGTCACAAGCCTGAGGGTTGAACCAGCATGACTTGGACTATTTGGCAAGTTTCTATTAGTAAGAAGTACAAAGTGGAGCAAGGAGGGGGATATGGAAAGGATGTGCTTACAAGACGGCACTTGGTAAAGTTGTTGTCGCAGTCCCGGCAGTTGGGCTTGTCGACTGGTGGAGGGGTGACTTGGGGTGCGGCGACGGGATCGGCAACCGGGCTGGGGTTGGCGAGGGGAGTGGCCACGGTGAGGGCAGCGAGGGCGAGAGTGAGGATGGAGGTTGCGAATTTCATGGTGTTGAATTTAATGAAGTGATTTGGTTATGTGGGATACGATGGCTGTTCGACGGAATTGAGGAGATAGTCTGGCGCGGATTAGAAGAAAAGAGAGAAGACAAAGTAGTGGTAGATGTATGCTAGAAGAGGTGAGGCTGCGGTTAGGCATCGAGCAGGTGAAAGAATTGTTACACAACAGTGGAAAGGTAGTGATCTGTGCGACAACGTACATAGTGAAACGGTTGCTAGCGGTCGAAGCGCGGCTGGCTCAAATGGTTTAAACAGTATCGAGCAAGGATAGCTGTGGGGATTGCTCGAAACAAGCTGATGACGGATTCAATGTTCGGATATCCCGACAAATTGCTAGCAGAAAGGACGAAGGCGGTGATGATCAACTGCAATGAGTTACCTAGAGCCATACCATATGCTATCAATGCGAAGGAGACTTGGAGATCACATCTCAGACAAGGAATTTGAGCAATGACACAGAGGAGGAAGAGGATATGTGGCTGCTCTTGGATTCTACGTACTCAACCCTGATCTCTAATCACCGCGGTATCAGTGATTGAATCTGCAAGCGGCGACGGTGTAGCAAGTAGTACATATAATGAGAATTCCATAAGCACTTATAATCGATAGATGCTATGTACTCAGTAGAGGCTCAACGGTACACTTTCGCGGTAAGGGAAATGTGATAGTAGCGCTCAAGCTTCGTCCTCCCATGTCAAGAATCCAATACTAGAGGACATTCTGACGATAAATGCAAAGCAATTAGTGAGTTACCAGCTGAGTTGAAGCTCGCGGTAGACAAAAATCAAAGTGGCCTTGCCAAATCAGCAAGAGGCATCTTTCTCGATTGGTTGACTCAGTCACTTTCAAAGTCAAGAGCTCAGTCATTAGAAAGTCATGATTGATATATCATCTAATCTACCATTACGGACGACCAAGTATCGTGTTCCTTAGTCCAGTCCTTGCTCCTGTTCCCATACCCGCAATTGCAGAACATATTCAGCATCCATCGTTCTTCATCTCACCCTCAGTGTTGGCCAGTTCCGTGCGCACCACTCGTTATCGTTTGGAGGTGAATGTTGATCGCTGAGTACTCTAGTTCTCGTCATGGCCGCTAACCTTTGAGTCAGCGAGTGCGTCATGGTTGTCCAGAAGAACTTACGGCCTGTTCTTGCATTTGGGATAGATGCAGGTTGGGTGGCACGGCTTATCAAAACCCTTAGGCTTGAGATCACACACCTCAAGTTCGCAATAGGTTTCGCAAAGCACGGTACGATCAGATGTATCGCATTTCTATTATACAATTAGCTTTCTGTGTAGAATGTGCACTAGTGCTTCCATGTGAAAGTGTTTACTTACATGCTTGCAAGGCATGTACACGTCCCTGCACGCGGCGCAGAGAGCGTCGTCGTTCTTCTTACTACCACCACCGGCAAAGGCGACAGTGGCGACGGCTGCTAGAACGAGGACAGTGAGCTTCATGTTGGCAAGCTTGTTGTTGTGGTTGATGTTCAATTGGTTGTGATAAAGTGTAAACTGTGTCCTGAATATCGAGTTGATGGTGGAGTTGGAGGAGAGAAATGGAAGGCAAGATCGCAGAAATATATACTTGGTGGATAGGTGAGAGAGAGCAGCGACGCGTTAGGCAAACAAGCGGGCTCGCAGCGTTGTCGACGAGGCTTCATTGAGAAAAGCACAGCAAGGTGAGTGAGCGGTAAGTGACCGGTGGTTGCCTAGAGATTGGGTTTCATTTGTGTTGTTTGCGGTCACCTGTACTCAAGGCCATCTCTTTGGTAGATGTATTTGGTCAGCTATTTGTGATTGGCACTCTTCTATAACATCTACCTATGCACCTACAGCGTGAGAAGTCTAGCTTTCATTCGCCACGAGAAAATCCCTTATCCTCATACTTCCCCCCTTTATCAGTCATTCGGCCATACGCAAAACAGGAACCCTGATGGAAATAGCAATTGTGCCAGCACCACCAGCCTAGGTGGTCGTCGTCGTTGTTGCAGAGCTCTTCCGCACAAGCGGCATCCCAAAATGGATCGAGGTATGGCGAACGAGTAGGGTTGTGTCGCTTGATCATAGTTAGTGAGCTAATAGAGATAGTGGATGAGTATGTGTGAGGGGAGCTTACGAGCAGGCAATCGTTCCACTCGTATCCGCACTGGTTGCAACTATGCCAAAAGGGTGCCTTGTCGACAGGATCTTTGTTGGCAAGGACTGTGGAGCCAAGCGCCGCCATGAAAACGGTGATGAGCTTCATGTCGGCTCTGGGGTGCGGTTTGGATAACGAGAATGAGCTTTGGGTGATCTATGTCGGCTCTGAGGATAAGCAGAGATGGCGCAATGGTTTGAAGTCGATGAACAAGAGCGAGAGGTGAAAGGGAGTGTGCAGATTTTAACACATGCTGCCGCTAGCTTTGTGGGTGGACTGACTTCCATAGTGGGCAAGAATTCGTAAGGACAGTGGCGCCGACCGATTGAACTACAGGTGGCGAGATACAGACACAGGACTAGTAATGTCGACGTATATCTAAGCAGTAATGTGTCTTGAAGATGTTGAGATGATACCTGTGCTCCCTTGCTCCAAATAAAATAAAGCCGATTTCAATGCTAATTGGTTTGTATCACGATACTGGAGATCGGTTGTAGAGGAGTGCTATCATACGAATGTTCCTGGAGTTCTTACAAATCAATAGATTATTGCGGGGTTTTACATCAGCAACATGTTATCGTCTGCGTATCAGACACGTCATAGTTATCTTCTGCTTCTCGATAGTGTAAGGCACGTAAGGTCGCTTAAGTCATATATATCATAATAGCCTCGTTGTCCACATTTGGAAAGCATACGTTGGGCATTTGAATTGATATCTAAAACCTTGACTAACAAGCCCCGAAGTTGTGAGCTTGCAAGACCACTCATCCAAATCTCGAAAACGCCCACTAGCACCTGTTCTTTTGTGGATCAATAACGGAATCTGCAGCAGAACCTTCAACAAGTTTATCATATTGGCATAGGCGGTTTACCCTTGAATGCAAAGACAGTGAATGATATGATGGTATCGCTATTCTGATCACTGTGGTATTTTCTTGGAGCAGTTGTGGCGATTGTAAGCTGTCGATGGAGGAGCGGTTTCAAAGAGAGATTGGATGTGAGAAAATTAGTGTGGTCGATGGTTCCAAGATTTCTCGTCATTGCAAATGACCGTCACCAGATGCGCGCATTATTCTTATGGATTGAGAGAGCGCCTCCATTTAATTCTCAAGTCGCATCACTAGATACAGAAGACCATCAAAGATGAATCGTGAAGAAAGCAAGAGCTACAACATCCCGCCTCTTTCGATTAATAGGTGCATGCTTCCTAGCCATAAACTCTTTGCAAGCATATCTAGGTGGCTAACCTTGTGAACCATGTTGCATCCCTGTCTCTCTGCATCGGTGGCTTCGAATTACCGGTGGTCTTTGTACTCATTATCCATGCAGCTTGAGGAACGTTGAAGTTAGCCAAACCCTCCACACTGTTGCTTTCTGGTGATCAAGTACCTGACTATGCCATTCGTCCTCTCCCCATTTCCCGGTATGGAGCTTGCATTGATGCTTCGTGCACCAATGTACGCTCGATTCGGCCCATTGCTGGCAGAGTGAGCGGCATTCCTGGTTGGGATAACGGAGGTCGTTCCCATGCTCGTTTCCATACTCCTTTCCGTTGGTGCAGTCCTGTTGGAAATGATTAACAACCTTAAATCGGACACGAAAAGGCTTCAGAATAAGATTAGATACGTACTGTGTAGCACGCCCAGTAGTGTCGATGGCACTGCCCGCATTCGCCCCAATCCCCTTGTCTGTACCCTCTGTCATGCTGTTTACCACCCTCTTGGTATTTCCAATCTGTACCAACAGCAACGGTAGCGAAGAGCGCGAAGAAGCTGAGGAGGAGGAGGAGGAGGAGGAGTATGGATTTCATTGCGGAGTGATGATTGATCTCAACGGAAAAGGTGAGTACAAAGCTATGATGCTGTTGATGGGTGGAAGGCCGTTGGAGTATAAGAGTGATGGATTGATGGATTGATGCTACGGAGGATGCTGACTATATATCAAGTACGCTAAGGGTTGTGGCAGGTACCAATAACAAAATGAGATGGCTCCTTCTTCAAAGGCAACGGTACTACCACATGAGCTAGCCTCTCTTCCAATGTTGCCAGCTCGACGCGAAGGAGAAATATGGTGTAGAATTAATCCCGCAATCGGACCAAATTTTTGCGACCAACAGATCTCAAAAAATCCCAAAGGATGCCAAACCACTGACATAGAGCCCACTGTATCCATAAAAGTCTGCAAGCATAAGGTAATAGTCAACCTGGGGCTTACAACTTTGTGTTCCGAAATACGCTTTTAACTGTTAGTTCGTACCGTCTTTTCTGCGCCACCTGGATACAAAACGTCTCGCGCTGAGTCGTCATTATGATACTGCTGTCCAAAATTTGGAAGCAATGGGTCACCGTAGATTGGCTGTGCCATATGATCCAACTTGACCCACACACCCTCCTTGGTTGAAGAATAGTAAGCAGACGCTGAAACCATTTGATGTTCGTGGGGGCGAAGACTACCTTCGCCCTCCCACATGTTATCCTCATCCTCAGGGCCACCGCTGTACGGATCTAAGGACTTGCACTTCAGATATGGAGATACTGGGTAGGCAGACCTCGGTACCAGATCTCGTACCGGATCGCCGATACCGGAAAAAACGCTGATGGGCTGTGTGATACGTCTTTCTGGTCGACAAGCGCGACATGACTATGATCCCGAGATGCCCGTTCTGCCGAGGGTTTGATTGGTAGCTTCTATTGTGCCACGTCGTCAAGTCGTCTACCTTTTACTGGCTAATCTTTCATTGCTTTTTGAATCAGCTACCTGAATGGTTGTCTCTCTACTTCTTCTCTTCTGCCGCGAGAATTGTAAGAGCTTCGAACGCAAAATCTCTACAATTGTCGCTTTCGCAGCTCATTATTGTAACGTGGCGGGAGCCCTTTACATCATTTTGTCTTTTTGTGGAGTCATCATAGTCTGTATCGTTTCTCAAAACCTTTCATTCCCTGCTCTTGGGTAAGTTTATAACTGATTCCACCGTGATTGACTGTAGCAGATGGTGTGCGGCTGGTTACTGAAGAAGTTATATAATCCAAAGAAGTAGGCCCGTTCATTGAGGCATGGTTCATTCCTCTAGCTGGTTTCTGAACTGGATCTAGTCAGCTACCACTAAGAAGACTAGCATCACTCGGTTATCAAACATAGGCTATCTGGCTTACACTCATGAAAAGGAGACTGAGGAGAGTTGTCCGTGTCTATGAGTAGGCTACAGTCGTTCATTTGGATATCGTTGTTGTCACCTGCAACATGCTGGTCCTCTTGAAATCGCCTTAAGCCTCCATTCACTCGTCATCTCGCAATTTTCCCGCTTAATTGTTCGGCTGTGAAGTTTCTCCGGGGATGATCAATGTAGCTTCCTCTTGAGGCACATCACCATAATTGTCGTCATGGTAGCTGTCATTGCCATCACAGCACTCATCGTCTTCGTTTCCTTTGTCAACGTAAATGCGGTCATTGTTGCTTCTATGATTGCCGTCATGATCACTGCTATGGTTGCTAGCACGATTGCTTGCACGATCGCTCTTCGCATTAGATCGCGTCGACGCAGTGCTTGAAGCTCGCTCCATGTCCAGGTTTTTACTTCCAGTAATTTCAGTTGAAGGTGATGCTACATCCTCGTGAGATCCAGTCGTGTCTGCATAATCGTATTCCAAAGTACCATCCTTCATGGCTGACAGCAGAGCTCATGGGTCACTATCGATGTCAACCATCCTGTTTGGATCTATTGTTGTAGTAGTTGGAAGGGCTGATGATTGGTGTGCGCTTCTCGGAGAATCATTTGATAATTCATTTGCATCGCTCATAGCTGGCTGGGCAGTGTAACCTACAGAAGGCTGCATGTGGTCATAAGACACCGAACCCACTGACGAGATTTCAGACGCCATGCCTGCTGCAGGCTGTAGAGAATCATAACTTGGTGGGTTTACTGGTGGAGCAGCCATTCCTATCGAGGTGTCTAAAGGATTGTGAGCGGAACTCCTTATCAACGGATCATCCGACGTCGACAATGTGGTCTCCGGTAGCCTCATGGGTCGATAACCTAGCCTCCTGGTCGGAGAGACAATAGCATCACGTTGGAGATAAGATGGCGTCGACGCGTTGGTACTCGACGATCGACGAAAAGGATTCGTGCTGTTCAACCTATCCAAAACGCTTGGATCGAAGCCTTCTGGTACGTACGGACGTGGCTTTGACGGATCGAAAGGGAGCGACGAGGCGCGGATGCTGTCGTAACCACTAGATGATATCGATGGTCTGGGATAGGACGATGGCGAAGTGGAATTTGGCTTCTGCAATCGGGGCGAATTTGATGCATCTTGGAACTTCGATGCGAAGGGACTGTTATTAGTAGCGACTGCAGACGTCCAAGCCGGTGATTGAATCTTCGACGTGTCACCAACCTTGTTTGCCATATCTTGTAATGCAGCCCGCTTTACCGGATCCGAGTTGAAGTCCGCCATCTTTTCGAGAAGATTTTTGGTTATAGGAGGTGCTGGTTTGAGTCGAGGCTGGACGTCACCTTCATCGAAGTTTAAAGATACTGGGCCGTTGTAGCGCTTTTTCGGCATCGATTGCTGGGCTGGAGCTTGTAGAGGCGAGAACATGACGGCTGAGGACGTGGAAGATCCCGTACTAATGCCTTTCCGATCTTTCCGAGACTTCGGTGTCAAAAATCTACCACCCTCTCGCTTTTCTGGTCGATCGATGCTCTCCATAAAGTCCAGAATCTGACTGTCAGTTGTGCAGCCAAATCTCGCCGCTTCTTCCCTTGTCGCGTCAGTGATTATCAGATCGGATTCAGTACCATCGTCTTCAGGTAAGGATGCGCTAACGCTATTCCCCTTTTTACTGGGGTAAGCTTCTTCGCTGACTGGCGCAGAGTTATCGATAAGCTCTCTACCTCCATTCTTCAATACCGGTATCTTGCGATCCATTTCCTCCATTAGCAAGTTCGCTTCAATCGTATCAAGGTCGGTGCTGTCAGGTGGATCTGACAACGTTGATTCACTATCAGAGTAGTCGAAACGGAAAGCGGCATTGGATCTAGTTTTGGAAGCAGCGACTCTTGCGCTGAGATCGTCATCCACGCGACCTTCTACTTCATTTGCAGCAATATTGTTCTCTTCCCCAACTTCCCCTTCAAGTTCGTCTCGGGGCTCGGCACCTTCGGCTTCAGGATGGAACCAATCGACCCCTTCTTGGGCATATTGGAAGTTTTCGTGATTCTCGCCGAAAAACTCATATGCTGCCATGTCGACTTTTCGAAAGATTTGGCATGGTTGCCCGTATGTTGTCTCTAATGGCCTCATGCCCGCGGATCGATGAGGTGGGTAATCGGGGTTGTCGACGATCTGTCTGTCTTCCCAGAGCTGCACCAGGCGCGTTTTGGGCCTGATGTCCGTCCAATTGAGACCATCGGTATCGGTATTGGTTTCATCGTCGACGGCAGTCGGGAGCTGAACATCACCTGGGGAAGTATCTGGTGAGGTCTCAAAGTCGTGGTCGATACCGTGTGTCTGTTGATAGTCGGTGTCATGGTTGTTGTATTCGATCCTCATAATCCCCGCGGTAAGATCTCCGTGCTTGTCATCGGCTCTACGAATGTCATCATGACTCTGGTTTCTGATACCTGGTAGTTGCACGTATCCATTCAAAGGCAAACCAAGATCTCTTTGTACATCTATTTGCATCTGTTTATCTTTCTTCGTGGCCTCAATCTGTGCAAGCTGTTCAGTTCCGAAGTCATCGATCTGATGAGATGAAGAGACATTTCCGTCTGAGTCACCGGAGCTTACATTCGAAAATGGGCTGTATGTACCCGACGGATCGATAGGAGGGTCTTGCGCAGTCGAAGATCTCGGCATGTTGGGAGAGGAAACATGACCATTGGCACTAGCGTAGATGCTGTCCCAGTCATCATCATCGTCAGTGATATGATCTTGCCCTCCCTCCATACCAGATGGAGTCGTAAAACCCTCATTTGGTTGACTGTCTGCACTCTGAGAGGCTTGAATCGCTTTCAGCAATCCAGTAGTGTTGAATTGCGCTGATGCAGATGCATTGCAACCAGCATTGCCCATCTCGGCTTCGCCTATGATAGCTACATCAATCATTTCACTGTCTTCGTCGTTTTCCATCATGGTAGTATCCGCAGCGGCAGCAATGGCTCCGCCAGCGTTGGAGAATGGTGCCGCTGAAGTAGTCCCACCAACCGTGGATGCCTGAAGACGTCCATGTGGCTCAGAACAATCGCTGCTATCATCGCCGCCATCTTCATTCTTCGGGTCGTTCGATTCAAGTTTGTTATCGGAGGTATGAACGTCATTGCTGATCTGGGTGTCGAGAACGATCTCACCGTGAATGCCCTCTCCACTCGAAGAACACCCTACCATGTCACCCATCGATATCGACGGATGGGCTACAGGTGATGGTTTATTGGCGTCAAGTTTTTCACCATCTCCAGATGATTTGTCAGAAGTAGGCCGGTTCCCACCAGTTCCTCCATCTTCTTCCTCAGGTTCATCACCATTTCCTCCGCCCCGATCAGAAGCCTCTTCGTTATCTGTACCTCCCATTGTTATATCGTCTCCAGAATTTGCTGACAAGACTTTCAGCTCCAACATATCAGCACCATTTTCCGGAACACCACTCATAGGTGTGTCGATCACATTACCATGCTCGTCTTGAAAGCCGTCTCCAGCAGTTGAGGGTATTATAACCGGATCCACATCCATGAGAGTCCTTTCAACCGGTTGTTCCGTTTTAGTTCCTGTCTGCTCGTTATCATCGCAGTTGTCGGTAAGCGGAGGTGCTTCATCGGAGGCCGCCTGTACCGAAGTAATGGCTTCATTTCGTTTAGCTCCACTCTCCATCTCCTCGTGCAGCTGTTTAGCTGCCGCCAAATCTTCATCGTCTAGTCCTTCAGTTTCGTCTATGGGCTCTTCCTCAAAGGTTCTGTCATCGAGACCAGTTACGCCACCGCTTGAGCTAAATTCTTCTTCATCGTCGCTGTCTCCCTCATTATGTTGTCGGCCTTGCTGTTGACCATCCGCCTGAGCGTTCTCCACAAAACCAATCCTATCTTCTGTACCGGTATGCCCCAGCTCGCCAGCAAGCTTGTCTTCGTCCAGTGACTTGCTTGGACCGGGAGATGGCTCAGCACTCTGGACAATAGATGCTGAGACCGTAGGGTTTGGAAGACTTGATGATCCCTGCTCGCTACCCGGATCCATGGCCGGCATACCAGGTTCGGCCAGCCCAGTCACGGGCGCGAAGGCAAGCTCGTGGAAAGGTGTTCTGTCTAAGACCGCAGGCGTCGTCGTGGTTGCGATTGGGGTACTGGTCTCATGATTACAATCCCCTTGCGGTCTGGAGTCTGACGAGCTTGCCATGAGGATAGGGAATGCATCTGGATTATCAACCTCTGTTGGCATTTCATTTATGCTGACGATGCGCTCTTGCGTAACATCAGGTGTTGCCGTTGGAGCAGATGCAAACAGAGAACTGGAAGAAGTCGCTGGGTATGATGAATCGGCTCAGACTGGAGAAGACGTGGTCGAAAGAATAGTTGTGGTCTGAGGAGCAGGTGCGGCAGGCGTAGCAGGAGTGAACAGAGGAGCAGGTACGGATGTAGTCGTAGATGGAAGTGCGGAAGCGAGAATCGAAAGATTGGTAACCACAGAAACCGCTGAATCTTGAGCGAGAGGGGTCGGGACAGACTCAGCAAGCGGCCTCAAGGTAGCTTCTGATATTGCTGTCGCAGGCATCTCTCCGCGCAAAGCAGCCTGATACTCCCGCTCAGTATACATGTAGATTGGTCGAAACGGCTGAGTAGTGTTCCACGCTTTTCTGGTTGTCTGTGTTTCATCCTCGTTGCTCGGCAGCTGAGTAGTATTCGTTCCAGATATCAAGTCTCTAAGCCTCTGTAAATACTCGGTATCAGTGGGAATTAAGGGCTGATCTTGCCTTGTGATTTCAACTTGCGATCGGAAACTCGCTTTCTCTTGCTCTGCAGCAACCCTAGCCTCTTCGATGGCCCTTTCTTTTGCTGCTCGCGCTGCATTGTTAATGCGGAACCAATCTATCACTGACTGCCACCACCATCCAGAAGGCAAAGGGAGAGCGACAGACCCAGGCTCACTCATCGCCAGTCTGGCTGGGGGGTTAGGGGGTGCTTCCACAGCCGGGTCTTCAGCCGCCGGCATGACATCGAGAAGCAGCTCATCAGCAGCAAGTACTTCGTCGATAGGTGTTTCATCGACAAGTGCTACGTTAGCAGGTGTTTCATTGGTAGGTGCCTGAATCTCAAGCGGGAGGTGTATTAGTATGGCAAGAATGGTTATCAGAACGATGATGTAGTCTTGCGTGCAACCCAGAGCTCCGAAGGTGCCTAGGATATAAACCGCCATGAAGCTCACAGCGAAGCTTAGGCATGAACGAACCTTATGTTCGGGGTATGCTCTGGCGGCGATGACCCATCCTGCGGTGCAAAGGACAGTGGCCAAGACAATGGCTATGGCGCGCGGAACCCACCGCCAAGCTCGGCCTTGACACCAGTTGCTATGGCAGCTCAGATCAATGTAAACTACGACAGGTTCAATGTTTGTGTTGTAGAAGAATCTTGAATTCGTCGAAATTTTTCCAAGGGCCAGCGAGACCATCGCCCAAGTGTTTGAAACGGAGTCGGATATCATGCGCGTCAGTAGTCCTACTGACCATCTTTGGAATGTTAAAGCACGTTTAGAAGTCGTCAGCATCGCCTCTCTACTTGCGTGAGCGGTCGTCATTGATAGTTCTGCTGTGCAAGATTGTACAGTGTCCCAGATGCGGCTGAGAAGCATGGGACACAATGGCATCAACACACGTGCCAAAGTCAGGGTGACGATCAACATAGCACCGGTCTTGAGAGTGGGAACAGCCCATTCTGTCATAACTTCAGACACTTTCTCAGCGCCCAGAACGATGATAGTAAGCGACAACCAGAAGCGGTCTCCTCCGAGTGTAGGGTGCCATGGAGCAATATGACGATCGTGCGCGATGCGGTTGTACCTCTCTTGAATCCGAGCTCGAATAATCCGAAGACCACGGGAAACAATTGGTATGTGCATGAGAAGCACAGCGATCGAGAGGGCCCCATATTTCACCACGATAGCACAATGGTTGATGGGCAGAGACACGCCGCCATTGATACCTTTAAAGCACTCGAAGACTTGCTGTGGATGGCTGGCAAGGTATACCGTAGCGGTGACAGCGGCGTAAACTGCTACATATGGCCACATCGCCTCCTTTACCAACCTACAGCTTTCGAAAACTGAGCGAGAGGCAAAGCTCAGTATCTGTCCGTAGTACGAATGAAGCAGGTATATAAAACCTGTCGTGGTGAAGACCAAGATGAAATCCTGGACGTAATCGCTGAACCAAACTACAATCAAGGCGGCAACGGTGCCATTGAAGCCCTTGTACAGACGAAGGCGATTTGCTTCCCATTGAGTTAGTTCTGCATGTTGGGGCAGTCGAGTGATCATCTGGTTAATCGTGATCAACAGGACAATGAACACCAACCCAATGAGAACAGCATATGATACCCGGTCGGCGATAACGTGGTCGGCATGTTGCTTTCTCAAAACTCCGGATAGAGTTTCCTGCCATTGACGAACAAATCCTGTAAGATATACCATGAAGGAGGAGATGGATTCCAAAGAGTGTCTGTACATGGCAAGGAATGAGTACCGCAAGGTCGGCCAACGGAAATCGAGATAAGGGAGACACCCAACGACAACTGTACACAATGTAGCCACTAGAGTGGCATATAGATCCTGGTCCAAGGGATCATTGCCCGCAAGACCTATGCTTGTGGCGATGAGAATCGAAGGCACTAATATCAGCACAATGTCTAACCAGCTGATGAAGTTGTTGTGGTTGGATGAGGCAGTAGGCTCTCGTTCCGCACGATGTGCCACATGGCTCTGTTCAGACGCATGTCGGCTTTTAAAACTGGACATACTTTCGGATTCCGCTAGTAATGGCGAAGCGTGGAGTGGTTCGCTGGACTGTCTCTCTACTGACGTTGTGAAGACTGGGCGATGTTCTCCAAGCCTGGAGAAATCATCCAAAGTCTCAGATAGGAACTGCTCAGATGGTAATCGACTGGAGGTCGTCTTTGACGAAGGTTTGCGATCCTTGTCATCATTTGAGGGAGACTCCGTCTTCTTGTAGGACTTGGACACAGCAGGCAAGTTATTGGCGACCACTTGGAATAATGTCCGAGAAAGCTTTTGCCCAAATTCACCAGAGTCTATAGATGTAACACTGCTGTATGCAACACTAGCAGTTTGTTTTGTCGCTTCGTTGGAGAGCCGTGGGTCGTCCGGTGTGAAATTTCCGTGAGTGGGTATTCCATACGAAGACATGTTCGAAAATACTGTAGAGACCATGTTTGTACAGTTAGAGGCTTCTTTATCTGATGCGGATGAGTCAGCATCAACGGAGTTACTAGCAGATTCGCCTTCCGGCTCCGAGGATGTATCCAACTGTGCTGAGGTCTGAGTACCAGACCATCTAACAGGGCATCGCGATGAGCTTGCCGCTGTTTCGTCTGATGCGGCGATCAACGAAACGGAGGTCTTGATGGATGGTTTCGGTGCGTTATGATCGGAGGATATGTTTGGTGTTTCCGCTGGCACGGCTCCCAAGACCTTGTTGACTACATCCGGCGATGTCTTAACCGTAGCGCTGGATGCGGGTCGGGCTTGAAATGAGCTGCTCTCTGTCGATGTGACAGAACGTACAGCTGGAGAGTCGGAGTCAGTATAGGCGGAATTGAATGGCGCGGAAGAATCCGATACTTCAGGTTCCACACGGTCTCTAGATGTCAGGATTGCTTCGGAAGCCAGCGGAGGAGAAGCAGATCGCGTTATGACAACGACGGCTGGCGGGGGATTTTGAGAGAATGTCGCACTGACTGTGCCAAGTGCTTCGCTAGCGACGGGTATGGATCCAGCGACAGGTCTAGTCGACTGCCTAGGCTTTTGACACCAGAACTTGGCTTGCTCAAACGTTGGGACGTAGCGTGGCACAGCAGCAGCAACTGCACCCACAGCGTAGAGACCGGCTGCTAGTTCGGGTTGTTGACCCCATAGATCTGCAAAAGCTTGCAATGCGAGGCCTGGAAGAGCGGCGGCCATGGTTTGTGACTTCGCGGGATCCAGAATGTATGTGTATCGATTTTGAAATATCGTCAGTATGCACGCCTGTAATACTGTACTGTGAGGAAATGTCTTACTAAGACGAGCTACACTTGACATGCACAAAAGTCGAGAAGATGCCACACATGTACTCAGGGGCACAAAGCAACCTACTTGAGTCGTGGCAGACAAGCAAAGACACAAGTGAAAGGAGGATAACCTGACATCAAAATGAAGTTCACTCTGTTGTTGTCCGCCGAAAGAATACCACCTCATTGTTGTGGTCAACGAGACAAAGAGTGCGCAAACAATTGGTCGACGCAGCATCGTGGCATGAACATCGCTTGCACCTGGGGATGACCTGCGAGTCGCGCAGCTATCGGCATACTCAGTAGTGACAAGGTTCTATGCCAATTTGAAGTTCTAGCCGCAGAGGCGATTGACCCTGAGACACTCGAGCCTTTGACGTTGAGATGCATCGTCTCAGGGCGTAGCTTTGTCTGCGACAGCGATCAATTCCCATGCTCTTCCCCCAACCAGCTCGGCGCTCTGCTCCTGGACATGCCAATCTGCGAAGCAAGTCTTGTAGTCATCCCAGTCAGCCTTGGGACCGGCCCATATGACCCGCTTCACACTGCCTTGACCATGTTCTGCCAGATATTCGCGCACCAGCCCCACGCGTCGCGGGTAAACAAAGAGCCAAGTCGTGGCTTCCGCAGCGAGCGGCTCGAGGAAGCGCGAACCGTGAACGACACGATGGTTTGAGGGAGGCAGATACTGGTTGGAGCTTGGCTCTACTTCGACGCCGACGATGTGGTGCGCGTGAGGTTTGACGATGAGGTAACTTTCGAGCAAGCCAAAGCCGCTTCCGATGGATAGAGCAAGCGATGGGGGTTGAGGAAGGAGCGACGCGAAGTATACGATGAGGGGTTTGCTAAGAGCCAGGCAGCATCCCGAGTAGGCTGTAGGTGTTGCCGTCAGTACTGGCAGTTCGGCGGCGGCTTCTACTATGGGGGACGCCTCATTGTCGAGAGCATCCACATCCGGCTGGAGCGGTGGCATGCGAGCCTCGAGGCCCATGACAAAGTAAGAGGTGGTTCTTCGCAGATACCAAAATCAAATGTGTACCGCGAGAATGCGCGTATCGAATCTCCGACTTTGGCCAATATCAGTGTGATGGTGATGACATAATGCTTGGCGTTTCCTTCTCTGCTAAGCACACATGCGGCTAGCGCCTTGGAGCTATGATCCATCACATGCAATGCACAAGACGCGCCCCGCCATAGCTACAACAACCGAATCCACCGCGTCTTGCGTCATCTTCGTCTACCAAGAGCTTTTGGAAGATACGTGGCTCCACGAGAGCTGCCATGGCCCGCCTTAATCCCTTCTCGTTTACCCCGGGGCCAGTCATCTTCTTTACCACCGTTGTCTACGTGGGCCTCTTTGCTGGCCTGCTCGTTACCCACCTGACGGTACCAGACTACCCATCTAATCCGCCAGCCGGCATCAACCTCACCGAAGCTTGGGGCGACCTACAGCACATTACCCGCCGCTTCCATCCCTACAACAGCCAGGCCAATGACGATGTACGCGATTATCTACTTACACGCATCGAGAGCATCGTCAGGTCCAAGGACCTGGGAGAGGGCCAAGTCGAGCTGTTCAATGACTTGACCTCCAATGCGACCTTTTCGTCCGGTAGTACCTCTGTCTACTTTGAAGGCACCAATCTCATCGTCGCTATCCGCGGATCTGACGATGACGAACCCTTCAACTCTACTGATCGTAGTTCGGAAAATGGCGGTGTGCTTGTGAATGCCCACTACGATTCTGTGAGCAGTGGCTATGGTGCAACTGACGATGGCGTCGGTGTCGTGACGATCTTGCAACTTCTCTCATACTTTACAGAGTCCAAGAACTGGCCCAAGAGAACTGTGGTACTGCTGCTCAACAACGGCGAAGAAGACTATCTAAATGGCGCCAAAGCTTTCATGCGAAACCCGATATCTCAAGTCCCCCACACGTTCGTGAACCTTGAGGGGGTTGGAGCCGGTGGCAGAGCTGCTTTGTTTAGAAGCACCGATACCGAGATTACTAGGTTCTACAAAAAGTCCAAGTATCCCTTCGGGACAGTCGTGAGCGGTGATGGATTCAAGAGGGGCTTGGTCCGGAGCGAGACTGACTACAAAGTCTTCCATGGCGAACTCGGGATGCGAGGTCTGGACTTTGCGTTTTTGGAGCCAAGGGCACGATATCACACGATTGAAGATTCTTCACGCGAAACGTCAATGAACTCGGTCTGGCACATGCTTTCAGCAGCTCTAGCCACGACATCTGGACTGGCTTCCATCACTGGTGACGAGTTCAGCGGCCCAGAAAGCCTCGACAATGGCAGGGTCAACGCTGGAACTGGTAGTGACGGTGTATGGTTTGATCTCTTCGGAAGGGTTTTCGTTGTGTTCAAATTGCATACTCTGTTCGCTTTGTGTGTTACTTTGCTAGTTGTTGCACCTCTTACACTGATTGGCCTGACTTTTGGTCTTTCTAAGGCCGACAAGAACTACCTATTAGCACGTAAGGCCTACGTGCATTCATCAGACGACGACAATCCGGTGCACCTCTACGGCTGGCGCGGCTTCTTTCGCTTTCCTATCATCTTTGTGTCCGCATCCGCTGTTGTTATTGCATTGGCATATCTCATAGTCAGATTCAATGCTTTCATTGTGTATAGCAGCCCATTCGCTGTTTGGAGGTAAGTCATCCATGATGCCGCTTGATCTTGTACTGACAATCTCGACAGTATGATGCTCTCGGCATGGGTCTTTGTCACGTGGTTCCTTGCCCGAGGAGCCGATGCTATGCGACCATCTGCACTTCAGCGTATGTACGCCTTGATCTGGCTTTTCGTCGGCTCCTTTGTCTTTCTCACTATCATCACGGTGTTCGTGAATGACTACCAGATTGCTGCCGGTTACCCCGCGCTCTTCTACTTTGCGGCAGTGTTCGCAGCCATCCTCCTTTCCTACCTTGAGCTCTTCCTTGCCCCAAGCAAATCAGCATATGCTCGCCACTTCGAGCAAGAGAGTGAATCGCGACGCAATTCAGAGTCTGCAAGCAGGCCTCTTACGGGCAGCACCACTGCAGCACGGTCTGATGATCGTCCTGTGGGAGACGATGACGCCACCGAGACCACCTCACTCTTACGAGGCGATCGACGCGGATTTACAAGATATGGCGGCAACAGGCGAGACTCCATCAGCGAGGGAGGCGAAGATCATGCACAAGGACCCCGGCAAATAGATCTCGGCAACGTGTATCCTGGAGAACAAGAGTGGAGCGGCAAATTACCGAGCTGGATCTGGATCGTTCAACTTCTGCTGTTGGCGCCTATCGTGATCATCTTAGTTGGACAAGTTGGTCTGCTTCTTACCTCGGCCCTTTACCAGACGCCATCAGACGGTAATTCGACCTTGTTCATCTACCTCGCATTCGCAGGGCTTACGGTGCTGCTGCTCGCGCCAACCGGTCCTTTTATCCACCGCTTCACGTACCACATCCCCACCTTTCTGTTCCTGGTATGCGTGGCAACTGTCATTTACAACCTTGTGGCGTTCCCGTTCAGCAGGGATCATCGCTTGAAGGTGTATTTCGTTCAGCGAGTTAATTGCGAGACTGGCGACAACATTGTGTCCTTGACCGGCTTAGACGGCTATGTCCAACGCATTGTTGGCGAGTTACCCAGTGCGCAAGGCAAGCAGCTTATTTGCACGACACCCGAGGTCGCGACGCGTAAGGAGCTAAAGCAGTGCGAATGGCAGGGTCTTGACGCTAAAGTCGTGCCGAAGCCAGCGCATGCATCGTCAACCCGCAACAACACATACATCAGCAAATGGCTCGATTATTCGATCCAGAAGGGCAACAGCTCCAACAAAGCGATAATACGCGTTGTTGGCCATAATACGCGCGCATGCCGCATTGTTTTCGACTCGCCCATAACAGCATTGAGCGTCGCCGGCGCTGTTTCAGACTCTCGCTTTAAACCCGTCGGTGCGGACGGGGCCCGGGAAGTGCGACTGTGGCATCGCGAATTTGGTCAGCCCTGGAACGTTAGCGTAGCTTGGAACGCCAAAGAACAATCGAAACTTTCTGGAAGGATTGTGTGCCTCTGGTCGGACGCCAATACAGGCGACATCCCTGCTTTCGATGAGGTGCAGCACTATCTGCCTGTATGGGCAATACCGTCCAAGATTAGCGATGGCTTGGTCGAGGGGTTTAAGCAGTTCGAAATTTAGCTCAGTGAGCTGTAGTTGCGGGGATCCCTGTTGAATCCCATTACTTTTGCTGCGATATCCATCACGGATGTAGTCGAGCACGGCGTCACAGGGCACCTGCAACCCCTCATGTTATCTGCGCATTTATGCGGGCTTGCTTCCCCTTTATCTTACCAATGCCCCGTCTTGTTCGTCTTTTGTCTGTTCATGTCTTTTTTGGAGTCTGGTGGTATGATCTTTACGGCGATTGCATCCGGTACACCCAACGTATAGCATTTGACGTCAACCTTAATGAACTCTATTATCACCGCGACCCAGGCATCTCACCCCGCTTCACTCTTCGACTCGCCTAATTCAAACTCTCGATTCCACGTCTCACCTCCGAACCGTTCCATAGCTTGGCTCGTGCCAGAATGCTGAGAGCGTTTGACGAAGCCCAACATACTGATCAACGTTACCCGTTGTCCACGGGTACAGGACCTATCCCTGCTTTATCACAAAGCTTTCTTTTAGTCACAGGAGAGACTATATCAACATCTTCAGAGCCATCTGCCTTGTCTTCGACATTGTCATCCGCCCTTGGCTCAACAACTGCGTCAACTGTGTGTTCCGCCAGCAACCCATCTGAGCTCGCGTGGCCAACAACCACATCAGGTATGTTTCCAGTCTATTTGTCTTTATTGCGCGTCTCCGACGCCACAACGGCCAACTAACGTCGATCAAGGCGACAGACCAGTCACAAGTGGCGTCTACCAACTTCTCCGCAGCACACGCAACACCGGAGCTTTCAGGGTCACATCGGGAGTAGATTCTGCGATCGACGTTCGCCGCAGGGTGTTGGATTTTGCTTTTGACTCGCCCCTTTCTACGATCATCGTCACAGCCTTACCAGGCACATTTCTCCTCGTTGCACGCCAGCTTCCAGATACCTGGGCGAGCAGACATCAAACGTCTATTGCAAACGCGTTGCACTTCGTCGCACTTGCCAGCTGCACGAATCATCAATTCGAAGCCGGAGACTTGTTAGTACTGGTTTTTGTCATGGTTGCGTTTGACGTGTTTCAGCGGGTTTTAGCGGCGGGCGCTACCAACCCTGACGGCGAATCAGATCTCCAACCCCGCTCGCCCTCGCCTTCCGAAACTCTCCGCAGCCAAACGCGCTCTGATCAGGCCAATGCGAGTATCGTGTCCGATCTTAATACAGCAGCCGTCGAGGATGGAGATTTCGAGCCAATTGAGCCATCTGTGTCATCACAGTCAGGGACATGCGATACAAAAACAACCACCGTGGACCCCAAAGATAGCGAGATCCTGCGACTGCAACGGTCGCTTACTGAATCCAAAACAGCACACAAGGCTCGTGAAGTCCAACTCCGTGTCACCAAGGAGGAGCTTCATAACGCACGCGATGCGCTCAACCAGACCTTCGCGGAATACTCCAGCCTCCGCGAACAGCTGAAGATTATCAAACAAAACTTGGGCCGGGACCATCAAGCTGTAGTATATCGGAAAGACATTGAGCTCTTTGCACTTCGAAAGGGCAACGAGCAGAAAGACAAGAACATCCAAGATCGCGACAACCAGCTGGAAGAGATGGCCCGGCAACACAAGACTATCATGGAAGTCAAAGACGCCCAGTTGAAACTGATGAGGGAGCGGCTGATCTCCATGGAGCGACAGTCAAGCCCACGGGAATCAGAGGATGGAGAGAATGCACTCGAAGTGAGGCTGCTTCGAGTCAGGAAAGGCAGAACCTCGCCGGAAGTTGAAGAAGACAAGGACGTGGTCATTGCAAAGCTGCAACAACAACTGGCCTTCAATAACAAGAGCAACGAAGAAGTCGTCAACCAGCAAGCTGAACTACAAAGAGCATGGGAGATGGCCAAGAAGATTCAGAAAGCCTTGAAGGAGGAGCGGGAAAGGCATACACAGACGCGAGAGCAGCTAGAAGAGGCCACGGTCAAACTTGCGGAAGCGGAGCCACAGCCCAGGAGTCGGGCCGGCTCTGTTGTAGGACGACTACCGACGATTGATGAGGACGAACACGACAAGGACGAGCTCGAAGCCATGTTCAATACTACTCAGCAGGATAACCTCCGACTATATGCTGAAGTGGCCGCTCTAGAAAAGCGACTGAGCGACGCCAATGCACGTTTGTTTGCAGCAATGCAGGAAGTTGAGTCCTTCAGGGTGCAGCTAAATCAAGAGAAAGAGGTCACTGAAGACATGGAAACTGCGCGTCCCAGCGTAGTACACCGTGTACACTTCCAGCGCATGGAGGGTCAAGTGTCTGAGCTACGGGAAGCGCTCGCTAGCAAGGACGAAGAGATGGAGTTACTCAGAAACACCATTGCGGAGAAGGACCATTACGTCAAGGACATACAGGGCGAGCTCGATGCAGCTGCCAGCTTTCACACACAAGATCAAGACGAGATCGAACGCTTGAAGCAATCGATCGACGAGCTGCAAGCGACAAAGTACCAGCTCATGCTCGATCACGAACGCCTTGGATCGCAACGTACCCGGCAGCGCGTCATCTCCACGGAGCGTACTGATCGTTCATCCGCTCGCTCAAGTGGTGCGACACTCATCCAAGAACTGAGTCCACCGCTGACGAAGCATGCAGAGGAGGCGCCACCCGTGGAGACTCTACCAACCATGCCGGTAGTACCAGAACGCGAAGGAAGTATCCAAGAAACACCCCAACGACACCTCCGCAGCAAGAGTTCGCCAAAGGAATCATCGAATCGCTGGAGCTTGATGTCGCACGACGTCCCACCTGCTGAGCTGAGAGAGCTGAAGAGCAATCGCAGGAGGAGTCTAGGTCTTAAGGTTATGATGCAGAAGATGGTCAGGAAGAACCAGGAGGCTGATTCTACATCCACTGAGGCTGTGAAGACACGGGCTGAAGAGCCTCTCAAGAGAGAAGAGTCTAAATTGAGGCGCGTGCTTGCACCCAAGGATAAGAACCTGTCTATTCGTCCTTCTACCGCTGCATCAGCCATTGCGTCCAAGCCTGTCGGTGCTCAACCTTTTGCTACGCCCAAGACCTCGCCGCTACCTCGGGCTGTGCGTCCGCCGAACCCGAGACGTAATTCTCCAGCTACCCCACGGTATTACGCTACCCAGAGCGCGACGAACCAGGCAACAACCCCAGCTGAGACGGAGAACGTGGAGAAGAAGGAGAGACCTCGCAGTGCGATGGGTGTTGAGCCGGCAAGACCGAAGAGCCGGTTGAGCTGGGGCTCTACGTAAGTCCATTCCTTTAGCGAACGGTGATTTTGTAACAAGAACATGCTAACAAAGACCAGGAACAAACTCAAACGACGATCATTGTACTGATGACAACAAACATGGTGTGGCATTTATATTCAGGCGTTCAAAATGGGATTTCGCGATATCCAGTGCGCATGAGTTGATGCTTTCCGGATCGATGACTCGAAGAAAAATTTCATTGGGTTTATAGGGTTGATACTTCAGGATGGGCGTAATATTAGATACGGGTATGCAAATATGTGTAATGTATTGTTAGCTTTGCGATATCATATTGAAGATAATGAAATCATAAATATTATATGTTTCAGCAGAGATACAAACTTGATAGCTGGTGCGGACAGGCATTTTTGTCTGTACCCTTTTTTGGGTAGCTTCAAGATATCCAGTAACAGCATTCTTTAGCCATGTGATCACTTCATTCGCTACATCTCTACCCCGCTATGCACGTGGGTGTCCACAAATCTGGACTTCCTTCCCCCTTACGTTGCGGATCAGCAGGAACATCGACGCGACACTAAAGCTTCTTCACCCCGGTGGCGTAGCCGCTACATCTCAGTGGCGTTTTTCTTCTAGGTATATCTAGTTTGAATATCCACCGAAAAAACCACAGCTGTCGCTCGCCACACATTACGACTATCGACAATAAGCGCGGGACACTGAGAGGCACTTCCAGCTGGACGCCGCAACACTCTTCGTATACTCGTTCTCCAATAGCTTTTGTCAATTACGAACATGCAGCGCGACGACCGTGTTCCCCTTAAGGAGATATATGACACTCCGGAAGCTCTTCACGAAAGAGTAGAGCGAATCATCGACCTAGCACTTTATGAAGAATCATACGACTCGCCGCTTAGACTTCGATTTGTTACGCCCGTGTCTCGCGAGCAATGGCTTGCAAACGACAATTATAATGAATACCGGCTTACCACTCCGGACGAGCACCAGCATGATATGGACTACGTCACCGTGTCTTACTGCTGGAAGCATACACCGTCTCTACAGGGTCTGCCTCCAATATCACAATATCGTATATCGAAATCTTCGGAAGATACGCCGTGCGAACCGAGCCCTATTAGCTGCCCAAGACTTGTCTTCCATCGTGCTATGTTGTTCGCGCGATCTCGTGAATGCCAGTTCGTCTGGATTGATCAGGAGTGTATCGATCAGGCTAGTTCTGTCGATATCCAGTTACATCTGAAGGTTATGCATCATATTTACGAAGAGAGCAAGTGGACTGTCGCAGTCCTGTCAGTCGCGATAACGGATCATTCCCTGCTCGAATGTTTCGTAACGTACCTCTATTTCGAAGAGGCAGAGAGAGAGGCGGAAAGGAATCTTGCTAAACTGTTAAGCAAAACAGGTGACCATACCAGTGATTATGCCCAGCGTGTTCAAGGAGCCACCACGTTACTACACTATATCACACAAATTCCAGGGTTACGAGTACTACCGATTCACACCTGGCATACACAGAAACCTCACTACCTCTTGGGACCGTGCCACGTCTCAGCACGGCTGTTACGCTATATTCAGAGCAATTCAAGACTACGAAAATCTGGTTGTCGCAGATCGCATTGCTATTTTCGGTGTCGTATGCGGATTTCGATATCGGCTTGTATCGAACATACTTCACGGCGCCACATTCAGATTCAGCGCATGTGTTATCGCTTTACTGCTTGCAAATATGTACGTTGACCGTAGTAGACGCTTCGAAGTATTGAAGTGGACATGGCAGAATCTTGGAAGGTATCCAACAGCTACGCCCGATCTTGGGACTTGGATATTCGTCTTGCTCGATAGCAGCTACCGCTTTTCCAATGACCATGCCCCGAAAGTCCGTGCCAGAGCTTCTACTAAGCATCCTGGAAGAAGGAATACGATGTAATCTCAATAAGAGCTGATGAACAAGACACGAAGCCATCTACGCAGTCTCGGTTGGTTACATAAGAAATCCGCACTGCTTCATCCATTTCTCACACATGGTCGGCCACTCGCTCACCGGCATCCCTGGTGTGTCCAATGCAAATCCATGCGGCGCGTCTGAGAAGACATGAAGTTCAACAGCCGCACCACCTTTCGTCATAGCTTCAGCAAGCCGGTACGCATTGGTCACAGGCACAACGGGATCGTTTCCAGCATATACAACGAATGTCGGTGGTGCGGGATGTCTTAAAAGCTCATCTGGCTGCATCTCATCATACAGCGTCTGCTTCTCCGGTGGCTCAAGAGCTGGTTTGTTCGGAATGATCTGACGACCCTTCGCATTCGTGGAGATTGGCGCATAACCAATAATGGCAAATTCGACTTTGGGTAGATCGTTCTTCGCATCGGGATTGTTCCAACTTCTAGGGTATTCCGAAAGTAAAGACGCAGCGAGATGGCCTCCAGAAGAAAGACCGCATACAGCCAGACCTCCTCGCGCAAGGTTCTTCTCTTCGATCAGACTCAACGCCCGCCTTGCATCATCTACCGGCGCCTGACTCTTCGTCTCCTTGTTGGGGAAGCGGTGGATCAGCACGAAAGCGTGAAATCCTAAGCCTGCTAACCACCTCGCCACCTGAACGCCTTCTCTTCCGACCATGAGCTCCACATATCCTCCTCCACCCAGAATCAGGATAGCTCTATCGTTCGAAGAGACATTAGTGGGCTTGAAGCCGAAAAGCCAGGGTCGCGCAACGCTCTTCGCGACGGCTTTGTCAATGCCACCAGAGGTATCGAGTTCAAAGGCGTCTTCAATCGGTTCATTGTCCCAAAGTGGCCATGCGTAATCTGCGTTAAGAGGATTGGAAGGAATCATTGTGTGTAAGGATGTATACTGTGACTTGAGCAGCATTCGTGTTTACCTACACATGTGTTCTTAACCTCGGGGCGCGGTGTATTTCTCGCTGTATCATTATACCGAATGACCGAAATCCAGAAGAGCGGAGCGGCCATCACTCTGCGCCTGAACAACCACCACTTCAAGTAAACAAACTCGACCTTAATTTCAACACTCGTCAAGTCCACGATCATCTTTGACCACATGCATTATCATGCGGAAGACTTTCTTGGATGCAACATTCGCTCGGCCATACCTGTCCATCAAAGTCTCTTTTCAAAAACTTCTGCAGCCTTAACAAGCATAATCTTCAGCTTCTTCTTGACACACAGCCCACATATGCCACGTTATAGGCGTGGGACTATCTGCGCCGTATGCGAAACATCCAACGTTGTCAGTTCCGGCTTCAACAGACTGGAAACTGCACAGCGCTCATCCAATCAGGGAAGCCCCTGAAGCAGTACGTGTAATAAAGAAGTCGGAACGACACATTAGCGGGTCAGCCCGTAGCATACGACCTTAACGTGATCTAGTTGCGATGTGAAGTGTCAGAGGTTGGCGAGGCTGGTGGATGCATCGCACCTGAAGATCGCGACAGCCGATGACGATAACGCGATGACGTCGTCTGAAACCGTAGCGACCCATAGCAGATGTCTGACATGTGAATATCCGGCAGGCCCAGTGTGGCTACACCGACTATCTCCCGGTGCACTTCTGTTGACAGCAAAACTTCATCTTCCATCTGTCCGGGCCACTAATCGCTGTATCGCGAGAGTCAAAGATTTCGCAAGCGTGCCTCAGCCAGCACCAGACCGGTCAACAAGAAGCCCTTTCGAAGCAAAATTACATTCTAGCCGATGTCTAAATGCACTATGGCGAGCCTCAAGCTTGCGGCCCTGAAAATCTCAGCCGCGCTAGCGGCTAATAGTGGGTCACACGCGTTATCATCACTCCACTTAGCGCGTGAGGCGAGCGTGGCGCATCATCTTGATGTCGTTCGACGCAAATTCTCGAAACGTGCCCGGGACAAGTCGGGATGGTGCTTGTTGCACACGATTTTTGCTCGCCAATTTTTCTTTGGTGACTGTTTTCAGGGTCATGTTGGGAAGGGATGGCGAAGGCGGAGCTGTATAAGAGGAATGTGTGGCTCTGGGGGATCTGATCCATCATCCACATCTGCATCCATCTCATACCACATCCAACACCAACAGTACAACACACGTCATTCTTCCACATTCCCAGCTTCAATCCATCAATAACATCAAAATGCCTTCTTTCAAGGGTATGTCTCCCCTCTAAACTCAATCTACCGATCCGTATTAACAACATCCCCAGACTCCGTCTCTTCCACCCCAGCTGGTGCCTCAGGCGCCCCTACCCCAGCCTCTTCCGCGGCACCCACATCAACCCGCGAGACTCTCCACGCCGCATCAGCCGCACTTGGCTTGACCTCGCAAGGCTTGGACCTCTGCCCTCACTGCTTCCGTGAGATGTCTCACTGCAACGAGCGCTTCGAATTCGCTTAAGCGCACTGCAACAACGATACTGTTGCCGAAGATGGGAATACTTTCTCGCACCGGCCTTTATCAGAACCCTCGTCTAGGTCGTCGGCAGCTGCTAGCGTGCCAGGACAGGGGCTACGACTTTCACATTTTTCGGCATGGAACTGGGTGTATATATGAACGGCATAGGCGGCGTTTTGTTTGGAAATGGAGGACACAACTAGCATCGGCATACCCCACTTTGAGCGATGTATACCAACATGCAAGATGCATTATATCGCATCTCAATCGAATCTTTACTATCGCGATTTCACATTTCGAGTGACCTCATGAAAATCTCCCAACCATGACTACTATGCCCTCGCTATCATTAGGAACCATCTCTTCGGAGACCAGACTATACACGCGAACAGATAGTCTGAATACACAGCGCTCTGATGCCTCTGATCTCCCCCGATCTTATCACTCCACCACGGCAGATAAAAGGCTACCTAGGTACGTTTCTCGGTCAAGGTTGTCAAAGGAGGGAGGATGGTAGAGAAGCATCGATGAGAAGAGCAACCAGGAAGGTATCAAATAGTACCATCAATCTGCTTTGATGATAGAGACGTCAAAGAGTACCGTTCGCGCGCGACGTTAGGTAGGTTTCTTGGATATAAGGACGTATCCAGGATGGAATGGAAATATTCCGTGGGCTGACGTCATTGCTGATTCCTATACCTGTCCAATGTTAATCTACAGCGACATCAAACTTTGAGCTCTTAAAACGCGCTGCTTTTCGTTGCGATAGGCATGCAACATTCCCCACTTCATAATGTCGGTGTGGAGAGGGATTTCTGGAGATGCGCGTGGCGGCGATACCGCCAATACCCGGATGCAGCTTCCGCAGTGCGTTAGTCAATTCGCCTTGCGCATCACGATAAGACTTTTCTCAACACCAAGCTTTTCCTTCACAGTTCCAAGCAGATGTCAAGATGGCTGTTACGCAAGTTATGAGGCCTACCGCTGCCATTGAAGAGACGACACCCCTTCTGCCACACGACGAGCCAAAAGAAAGAGAAGGAAAGCAGAGCGTCCCGGTGCTATTCCGCGCTTTACTATGCGCATTCCTCGTATCGTTAACATTCGGCATCACCCAAGTTCCCTTGTTGTACGCTTTTCGAATCTTGACTTGCGATGCGTATTACGAACACCATGAGCCGGATCCCAACGCTACCGATATATGTGCCAGACGGGAAATCGAGGCTGGAGCGGCTCGAGCTTTTGCCCTTCTTGCATCATCAACAACAATATTTGGCCTCGTCAATTTACTTGTAGCTGGATGGGCCATCAAACGTCTGGGTGTCAAGTCGGCTCTAATCATACAGATCTTTTGGCCTGCTGTTCGTCTGCTTGTTCAGAACATCGGTATTATGCACGGCGGCAAAGTGGGTATCATGATCGTACAATGCTCGCAGATTATCACAGTAGTTGGTGGCCCCAATGGCTACGTTCTTTGTCTCAACTCTTTGGTGGCGGATGTGGTTGAGCATGAAGGGAGGACAGGTGCGTTGGGCCGACTCCAGGGCTGCATGTACTTCGGGAGTGCCATTGGTTTCCTGATCGGAGGTGTTGTTGGCGATTACTTCGGCATACTTGCACCCTTCCGTATGACTTTGGCATTGTTCCTGCTATGCTGCGTGTACGTTGCAGTCTCGCTCCCGGCCATGGCACCACCGGAAGAAGACGAAGATGCGAAACCTCGCAAGAGCACTGGCATCGCGCGATTCTTCGGCCCTCTTCGTATATTTGCACCACAAAGATGGACACTACCCGATGGTCGCCCGCGCATGCAATTTGGGGCCTTAACTCTTGGTATCGGCGTTTTCCTAGGTATTCTCGCGACTGGTTATATTCCCGTACTCCTCCAGATGTACGCGACCGCTGAGTTCAACTTTGGGACCAAGGAGAATGGAGCATTGATTTTCCTGTATTCATCGTTGAGAGGTGGCTTCCTCTCGCTGATATTCCCTCGTATCATCACTGCTGGGCGAAAGTGGCTTGATGACGGCGAGAAGAGGAAGATGGAGGAAGAAGAAAGAGAGCCACCCGTGCAGGTTCATATCATACCACCAACACCCGCAGTAACGGAAACTGTCGATCCTCTGGAAAATGAAGAGCCGCCAAACCCGGAGCCGAGGAACGAGCAGGAGACGTTTGCATTTGATCTGTTCTATGCGCGCTTCAGTCTCTTGCTCGATGGCATACTTACTGGGCTGGCCGTATTCGTATCAAAAGGTTGGCAAATGTACCTTGTTGCTGTGCTGCTACCTTTTGCTGCAGGTACGGGTGCTGCGTCCAAAGGATCGATCCTCCAGATGCTACCGAATAGCGAGCGCGTCGATGCGCTGAGCGGCATCACGCTCGTTGAAAATATTGCGCGTTTGTCAACTACAGCAGTGTTCGGACTGGCTTTCGCTTCACTCGCTGAGATTGGTCAAAGTCGTCTAACTTTCGTGTGTAATGCAGCTGTCGCATTGCTTGGCTTCGTCGTGTTGCTGCTCTCTAGGTTCCCGCCAGAAGGTAGCCGCCGAATTGAGGGCTGATAGAAAAGTTCAGGAAAAGTGCGCGCGTATACTACTGTTGATGATTACAAACAAGTACGCTATCAGAGATTACGGGGATGGGTCCATTTACGATGTTGATAGCCGAAATGATTACAAGCGATGGATAAGGCTGGCACGCGGTCTGTCAGTTGTTGTTCCGCTTAGGCCTACCAGGTACGTAGGAACAACTGCGCGCTAGCTCCAAAACTCCATTGTCCTTATTCTTACCTGCGCCTCAAAAATAAGCTTGTCAAGTTTCTGGTTAGACTGCATCCTTCCATCATCCAACCGGTCGAGAACACCTTGGCAGCTGCCTACTCTGGCTTTGGCCTTAATTGTAGAAATATGATAGAATGAAGGCCTTGCGACTTCACGCGTCCTACGTGGTGCTGAAGCATTTCAAGCAACACTTCAGACGATAAAGTCGCCTCGCGTGAGTGATGATGAACAGGTTTCTGGTAGCGTCGCTATTAGCGAGCGCGGTTAATGCGCAGTACAACCTCACCTATCTACATTTGATGTGGGAGATGGAGCCAACCCTTACATTGATGGGTTCCGACGAAACAGCCACCACGTACGAAAAGATCTGCCCCGAAACTGCGACTACGACTCCAGCACCTTCGTCGACCGATGTGGCATGGTACTATGCCTGTATGTTCAGTGTACCTACTGCTCGCTAAACAAGTTGCTTATCTCTATTTGACAGCTCCAGACGAGCGGTCTTCGTTATCTGCGTCATACTCAAGCGCCCTTGCCGCGTTCTGGTCTTTCTATGAGACTGCTCTACCTGTTGAGACTCCGACTATAGAACCAAAAGGTTGTACTCCATTCACTATGTTACAAGGTCCCGAGACATGGGAGTTCCACCTGACCGCTTCTGGTGTGCAGACTAGAAACGGTGCTTGTACATGGACTGGTGTGTTCAGCGAGGTTCCAATCACCTGCGATGCTGACGCTATCGGCGAGGGTTACACTCTTCCTAGTGGTAATCCGACTATCTTTTCGCAATCGGAATTGAGGGCATGGACGTCGCTGAGATATGCTGTTGCTACGATTGTGGAGGCTACACCGGCACTCACACCCACACCCACACCCACACCCACACCAGCAAACACGGAAGACATGAGTGGGGCTGGAGAATCGGCGAAAGAGACTTCAGTGAGTGAGGGAAGGGCGTCAGGTGCATCGATGCCTACTGGCGCGATGCTGATGGTCGGCGGAGCGGCAGCTATTGGTGGAGCGGCTTGGGGATTTTGAGCATCGAAGTGAAGGTGTGCTATAGATACTAATTTTTTTACTTCGAGCAGATCTGCATCGGAGTAGTTATTCAATTACATAGCGACGAAAGCTAGTACGCAGGCTGTTGAATATTGTTGAAGCCGCGACTTGTGTGATTAGGTCTCGAAATTCAAAATTGAGCGAAGAAACAAGCTATCTGAAACGAGATGTTAATAACATATGCGATAGACTTCTCTGATGATCATGGAAGAGGAAGGGCGACATGGGAGAATGAAAGTGCGATGGGCAAATCCGGCGCAATGGAAATATCCTGTGATCATGTACACAGACATTTGTTGCTAGGCTAAATGTGTAGGCGGTGTCGCAATGGGCCACTCCACTGATAACGCACATCTAATACCTTCAGATGCCACTCTGACGATACTCACTTCTTGTCTGCTGCCTTGTCAGTTTCGTAAGCCGGCGGCAAACCAGCTTCGTATTCCTGCCCCGGCGCAACACCACCGACAACGTTTGTATCGTCTTTCCCAAGAACGGTCATCGGAGCGTACTGCCTATTTCCCTCATCGCGTCGCTCTGGAGGTACGAAGACATTCAAGCTCTTCGGTATGATGAAGCCAACGAGAACAACCAAAACGATGAGATGGGCAACCATGAAAGCGAAGATTTGTAGTGGGTCGCCACGTGTAGCGTAGAAAGTGGGATATGCGAAGCAAAAGACGATAGACAAGACGGGGGCGGCAAAGTATCGCAGGATAGGAGCCCAGAAGACAGGTAGTCGCCATTGCTTGCCGACGCATACAACGTAGTTGAGGTCGCGCGCAAGTTGGTTGCCCTATGTGATATTAGCAGATATATACGTTCGAGGTGAAGCAGTTTACTTACAGAGTAAAGGGCGAACCACCAGATACGGTTCAAAAGCTTGTTACGGCCCCAGAAGCGTGGCGCTGGAACAGTAGGGTCTTTTGCGAGAGCGACAGCAATGACTGTGCCTGCAATGTAAACTCCGAAACCAACACCAGCACCAATTTTGTCAGAGACGCTATGTGCAATGGCATTACCAATGATCTGAGCGCCAATGTACGAGCACTGGTAAAGCCAAAATGACGGTGCGCCTACTTGACCAATTACATCGACAAAGCGATAGAAGGAAGTAGCACAGACGCATTCAGCCCATACAACGAAGATCAGAGAGATGTTACTGATCTGTGCGTCGACAGCATTGGTGGCTTCGTAACCAAACCCGGTAGAGTAGAACAACGAGGTCAATGCCGAGATGACAGTGATGATAGTGGCGATGGTCGAGTGCTTGTATTTTCTTCCCCAGTGAGTGTCGCAGATCGTTGTGATCATGGCATCGAGGAGCGCGTAAGATGAACTGATACCGAGCAGGAAGAGAGTCAAGAAGAACAAGACTGCCCAAAATGGGGCGCCGGGCATTTCCTGGATGGCGCTGGGAAGGGTGTAGAAACCAAGGGTGTAGGTTCCGACTGGGTCGCCAACACCAGGCTGTAAACCAAGGTATCCAACAACACCGAAAACTGCAAAGGCAGCGAAGGACTCGAACAAGGCATTTGCACTGCAAATCATCATGGCATCCTGGACCGCATCGGAGAACTTGGAATTGTAGGAGGCGTAGGCAGTATAGTAGCCAAAACCGACGCCTGTAGAGTAGAAGACTTGACTAGTCGCAGCTTGCCAAATCTTGCCAGCAGCGAGCTGATCACCATTGAACTCGCCAAAGTATAGTTTGATTCCTCGGCCAGCGTTGGGTAGCGAAGCACCACGACCGACTAGGATGACGGTCATGAGGATGGGTAAGACGATGGTAATGTAGACAACGCGAGCTGTGATGGCGATGCCTTTGTACAAGCAGATCCAAACAATGAACCAAGAAAACAGAACCCAGCCAACGAGCTCCCCATCGAGGTTAACACCGGGATAAGAAGCATATTGGAGGACCTTACTACCGTCATCGCTGTAGACCGCGGGGATGGCAGGAACCTGGTTCACCACGTGCGCGAAGTAATCCTGTGGATTCTCTCCAAGGAAAGTCGTCTGCCGACCGGAATGAGCTGCGAAAGTACACCATCACCCAGGAAAGGATGGGGATGTAATAGATAGCCACAGCGTAGCCAACACAGACCATGCCGAGACCAACACCAGTGAAGCGCCGATCAAGGCCGTTGTAAGCTATGACACAGCCACTACGGTAGGCCTGTCCGATGGCCACTTCCAAGATAAGCACTGGAATTGCAAGGAGGCAGACGGCCATCAAGTATGGAATGAACCATTGTATGCCATTGTTGTTGAAGACCTGCGAGGGGAAACGCAGCAGGTTTCCGAATCCCATGGCTCCGCCCATGGACGCCAGTACGTATGGTGTTCGAGAAGGCCACTCTGCGCGACCATCAGGAGCGACGCGAGGTGGGGGGAACATTGCCCGAACAGCTTTGCGGACGGCGTTCATCGTGGGCAACTATGTTGAAGCACTCAATGAGATGAGGTAGTGAAGTAGATCGATATAGAAGTCTGCATAGAGAGGACAGGAAGACAAAGCTAGAATTGGGAGCAGTGGAAGCACAACAATCTGGGTAGCACTCAGCCTTCTAATGATGTCGTCGCATCCCCCTGTACTCTTGATCTTAGATCATACTCGCGGCGCGCGTCACTGCGCAGCCACCGATAGCAACGACTCGACGCCTTCTTGATAGGCATGTCGCGTGCCAGGACAACATTCCCGGCATGATACCCGTCTGCAGCTCCTAATACCAACATCCGGGCATCTGTTCAGGGACTTGGTAGGTGGAGATGTCCCATGGGGGCGGAGGCGCGCCTTGGCTGCCAAGATAAGATCGGATGAAACGGCACCTCCACGTCCTGATACAGAGTCTTTTTCAGCTTGGGTGGATCCTCACTGGGCATGTCGAGGTGGGTACAAGATAGAGGAATGTAAACACGCAGACGAGTTCATCGCCGGTGCGTCAATCCGGCCCAAAGCCGTGGCTCAGGTTTTGACGAGTTCGTCGCGCTTCTGTGATTCCGAACGGCCAAGAGAAATCCATCTCGGAACCCTGCCGAACAGAAGCAAGGGAACACAAGCGCTGAGCACCATGTGCCGCTCGTTCCTGTTCTCCAAGACTCGGACGTGCCGTGATAAGAGGCCTTCCAAATAACAAAAGCATGACCGATGAAAGCCCGGCAAAAGATCCGAGGGATTTCGTAGTCATGACTTTGAGTAACGGGATCGTTTCATAATTTCAGGAGTGGGATAGATCATGTCCTTTGCGATAACGCGGAAGAGATCCCTCGAGGTATACATATATCACTGTCGCGCGCCCTATTGTACTTCTGATCCCCACTGTGAGGCATGCAGCTACGTCATGATGTGCGCTACGCTATTTCAAGAATTAGCGTACATGTCCACCCCAACCATGGGAAATTCGCGACGTGTACATCCAATGCCAGGAATCATCTACTGACACTATGGTTCCATTTCCCATTCACTAGAAAAAAGGTAGGCCGCCAGTGTTTTGACGCGAACTGACATCAGGACAGCTACTGCGAAGTTCGCCTTCGCACCCACACCAGCGTCAATAAGGCTCAACATGACAAGCATGAGAAGAACTGAGACGCATTTGTTCCTTCCGTAATTCTCCGAAAGCTTGGCGATGAGCTCTTTCTCGATGGACTTGTTTACGCTGCCGTTGACATAGCTGTCGTAATGTCGGTGACCTTTACGCCTCTTACTACAGTCACCTGTGAACCTGGCAAACATGATGTACGCTGAGATTTTGAATAACGAGGCTAATCAAACACTACGCGCTTTATTATGAAATATGCAGTATGCATTTCAAAATCTGTCATAGTCAGGTTCAGACATCCCTGCACTCGTATATGTCGGGTTTCCAACGAACTATCGGGCTTTTGCGACGTGCTTACACCGCGAACCACCGAAACAAGAGTTAGCGCCACCGCTTTTGATATCAACAAAAGCATATCAACGCCTAAAGTAGGTATCTCGGTGCTTTCTTGGGGATGACCCATCATCAGAAGGCTCAACAAGCGGGTTAATCCAAGACGAGTTTGCGCAAGCTAATTGATCCAGCCCTTCGGTCCACCCCATTGTCCCTTCACGTGGTATCTATCGTAGACCCAGGGGAAGAAGTCTTTCTTCAAGTGATAGAATGCACGTCGAGGAGCCCCTTGGTCAATCCCAAACCAACTCTTGAACGTCTCCTTCGGCACCCCGCCGTACTTGAACTCAGCAAGAAGCACCTTCTTTTCGCCTGTTAAAAGCGGACATGATGTATAGCCGTCATACGCAGACTGCGGTTCTTTGCCTTCCAGACCGAGCAAGAGGTTCTGCGTAAGGATGGGCGCCTGAGACGTGATTGCAGCTACAGTCTTCGACGTCGGCAGACTCGCCGCATCACCGAGGGACCATATATTCTTGAATGTCTTGTGCTGAAGAGAGTGCTGGTCAACATCCACGAAGCCTGCTTCATTACCGAGTCCACTTTCTTCGACGAACGAGTACGGTACATTCCTAGGCGCAACATGAAGAAAGTCGAAATGCTGCTTCACCGGCTGCTGGCCCTTTGGTCGATCAAACGTCGCTACATTTCCATCGATAGCAATAAGATTATGCTCAAAGAGTCCTGTGACGCCTCTTTCTTCTCGCAATTCATTGAGCTTAGCGCTGTACTTCGGTACGCCGAACATAGTGGGAAGTCCAGTAGCGAAGATGGTCTTGATCGCAGACTTCTTCGAGTCATTATTGTACAGGCCCGCTCGTCTCCAGTGATCCAAAGCGAGCCACATGATCTTCTGTGGCGCACCCGCACATTTCACTAAACCGGAAGGCTGAGTGAAGATGGCTGAGCCCCTCTCTAAGCGCTGTATATTCCGGAAGACCTTGTCGCAGTGTTCGTAGCTGTATATGGATGCCACGAGACTGTCTGGGTTGTCCATGGCCTCGGTAAGACCTTTTATGCTACCGTAATCGACCCTGATGCCTGGTGCGATGACGAGTTGATCATAATGAATCCTGTCACCAGTTCCTAGGGACAGACAGTTGCCTTCCGGGTGAATGGCCGCGACATGGTGATCATACAACCGGATTCGGGGCTCCACGAGTTCCTTCATTGGCCTTTTAAAGCTTTGTTTGTCGTTCAAACCGCCTCCCACCAATGTCCAGCCCGGTTGGTAATGATGCCATGTTCCTGGATCGATGACCGCGATATCATCCTGATTGAAATGCCCTTTCCGTAGAAGTTGATGGCTGACTGCGACACCAGCTGAGCCGTTTCCGATGACAACAACTCTGTGGTTTCTCGATGTGGTGGTGGCTGGCGTGACAGTAGCCAAGCTTCGAACGATTGACGGCTGCCTCGCGGCTAGAGCAGTCCGGACGGGAGACAGTGCGACAAGCTTGAACACCGAATGCATTCCCAAAGCAGGAACTGCTACTTTCATGAGGCTGAGGAATCTTGAAGAGGTATTGGAACGTGATAGGCTGCCAAGTGACAGCGAGGGTAATGTGTAATGTCTCGAAGCCTCAGATCCTATGTCCGATCTCTTTTATCGCTAACAATGGAACCATGAAACGAGGCGATTATGTGAGAGACGATGTACAGTAACAGCTAAGTAAAAGATTATCCTTGAGACATTTGTAACATCGGCGACTTGTGAGTGTCCTCGGCGTTCCGTTTTGTGGGGTAGACGCCGAACCCTGTCTTAAGAGGTGGCGCCATAACTTGCTCTCCGAACTGAACGGTGTTCTTAAGGCGACGCAAATTGAGGGGAATGTCGAGCCAGGCTCGGCTTGTGGACAGCGCCATTCGTATAGTTTCAAGAGATGAAGAGCTTACGATTGTTTACGAGGACACGAGCAGTCCGGGAACTGCCAAATCCGCCCTACTACGTCTCCGAGTGCCAGACTGGAAGACAGCAACATCGCTTGCTACACCAACGAGCTCATACGAGACACGAAATGCGACTAAGGAAACCAGCTAGCTCGACAACGTTGTGCACCTACACCAGCCAAGCAAGTGCTGCCGTCGCCGATCCAACCATTACAACCGTACAAGCACGAATGAGAGCAGTAAATCGAGCACAGTACACTACCCAAACTACCGTTTTCAAGGAACCCGTAGTACACAGCTCGTTCGAAGATAAGACAGGCACATGGCAGTACGTGGTGGCTGATCCGGCTACTAACAGAGCCGTTGTCATCGATCCAGTACTCGACTACGATGCGAACACCCAGACGATCAGTACCCAAACAGCCGACGATTTATTGGCAACAATATCAGAGAATGGGTACCACATCGAGAAGATATTGGAAACTCATGCACATGCCGATCATTTGACGGCAGCTTCCTACCTCCAACAACGTCTATCCTCGCAGCAAGGCTTCAGACCACCAATCTGCATTGGTAAGAGAATCCGAGAGGTTCAGGCGCGATTTGCCGCTAGGTATGGGATTGCGGCTATGGAGTACGAGAACGCGTTCGATCATCTGTTCGAAGACGATGAAGTGTTCGAGATTGGGAAGCTGGAAGTAAAGGTCATGCACCTTCCTGGACATACTCCGGATCATATTGGATATCGAATTGGTGGTAGGTGTGCTTGGAAGATTGTCGTGATAGGCAGCACTGATGCTATGACAGGCAATGTATTTTGCGGTGATTCCATATTCCATGCTGATATCGGCACGGCAAGATGCGACTTTCCAGGTGGTAGTGCGAAAAGTCTGTATGCTTCAGCGCGGAAGCTGCTCGAACTACCAGACGATGTCAAGGTTTGGACCGGCCATGACTATCCAGCTTGCCCAGAGCGATGTGAGGCTGTGCCTTGGATGACCGTGAGGGACCACAAAGAGAAGAACAAACATCTTGCCAATGACGCAGAGGAAGATGATTTCTTGACTTTGCGGAAGGAAAGGGATGCAAGCCTGGCGGCGCCGAAGCTATTGCACCCTTCCCTGCAGATCAATATTCGTGCTGGAAGACTTCCGCAGCCAACATCGGGAGACCAGCGTTTGATGCATCTCCCAATCAGGATCAGTGGCACGACGTGGTAGACTGAAGAACGTCTCTCGTAAGAACCTCGGAGATGGTCAACTCGGCCGGAGATGGGCGGTACCCTCGGTAGAAAAGGATGCAAGTCCGTCTTTAGGCAGAATTTGCGCATATGAAGCAATGGGATTGTCTTCATGGCAGTATGACCTTGTTTGTATAGTTACGCAGAAGCGTGAAGACCCTTTCATATACCCAGTGTAGAGTTGTCGAGACCTACAAGCCCATACAGATCTTGTAAATCGAAATCGGGGAAAGTAACGTTTTCCATCGATGCGGCGGGAGGTGTTACTGTGCTGCTAGGGGATGCACTACAAGAGGTACGGAACACTGCCGAAGCAACTCTTTTTAGCGTACGTAGCACAATCCCAGCAGCCGACCATTGTCGACTCATGGACTTGAGTACGCCTAAAAGTAGTTTGACTCTATCAGAGTGTTGATCCAGGCATTGTCTAGTGCTTTTGTCGTGCATGGCGCCAATAGAAAGCTGCACCACGGCAGCAAGGGCCAACGGGTAGACAAATAACGGAGTATGTTTCTGGGTTGTGGAGCGTAGGGCGGCTAACATGGATATGGTCTTCGATGCTTCGATTGCCTTTACGGAGTGTATATGTTGACGATTGCAGGGGCAGAGAAGCTTTGTACAGTTGGCACCCAGTACGTCGTGCGTCAATAGATCCGGAGAAATCAGATCTCCTCTGGGATAGTGCAGCAAGATAGTACTCCATTGAACGATAGTGTGCGCTTGGAGCATGAGCTCGTCTAGATCACCGAACGTGTTCGAAATCTCCGCTTCGCTCTTGGATCGCGGTAAGTGGTAGAGAAAAGCAGCAAGTGCGTTGTCGACAGCTTGTACGAGGTCTCTATCCACACCGTGTTTTCCTGTGATAGTTAAGACTCGCCCGAGAAGGCGCACAGCTTCAATACGATAGCAGAAAGACGAGAAAACCTTTTCTTCTTCTGCGAATACATTGCCGTGGAAGTCTGCCATTGTTGCTGGCATGAAGCACATGCCGGCTTCGTAGATGAAGTCGTCGCACGGCAGTAGCACGTCAGCGTTGACCGTGTTGGTTTTGAACGTTGATTTTCGCTGTAGTGCGGCGATACAGCCGTCGATTACATACAATTCGTACCAGCTCCTTCGCATGCTTTCTTCAAGCACTGTAAGATCACCAGCATGCGTTGTAGCAAAGTCTTTTTGATGCATGCCAAGCCGCAAGGCCCGTTCGATCGTGGTATCGAGCAGTCTCTGCCCCTGTTCAGAAGAATTCTCCGCGAACAAGTTGATGGCATAAAGAAGACCTGCTTGGACCATTTCGACTGTGTCTTCGTTACTTTGGTCGAACTCTCGCGTGACACTCTCGCGCAAATCATTTAGCGATGCCGCATGAGAGAAATGACCACCAATAAATTGGACTATGGCTTTCAAGTATCGAGGATATCCTTGTTGCCAGTACATATCCCTGGGAAGCAGAACTGGGTGGCTTGGGTGGAAGTTGAGGTAATAAAGATTCACCAGTTGCTCATCGTCCGACCATGAGATATGCTGGCGTGGTGGACTGTCTGATGGTCCGCGTTGTAGTAGGGCCGGATCGGGTGAAGCGGTTGCATTGTCGAGTGGGAACCATTGCGATACAGAAGGCGTGCAGGTTGGCGCTTGATTGACGGCAGATTGCGCAATGGGATTTGGAGAAGCAGGCAGAGTCTGCTGCAACGTCGGCTGGTCCTCAGTATCTGGACGCGTTATGCCACGTCGGCGACCTCGTCCAGAGCGCTTGTAAGTACACGCAAAACCACGGGTTTGGCATCGCGCACAGATGGGTGTGCCTCCATCGCATTTCAAATGTGTACGACGACACTCTAGGCATGCGAGTGGGGCAGGGCGAGCATGATTTCTTGATTCGGAAGAAGGCATCCAATCTGTTGCAAGTCTGTTGTAGAGTGAGGAGGTTTCCACATTGCGGTGAAAGCGCGACGCGATGGAAGACGCCGAAGACGCCGAAGACGCCGATGATGCCAAGCAGGGGTGCTTTGCACTACCCTGATTTGGTCAAGCAAGGAGCCCTATCCTCCAGCACTTTCTAATCATTTCATTCTCTCTCTGGACCTTCAACGACGCTCTTGTACGTATCGCAAGCGGCCTTCGCTACTGGTCGTGTCCACTTTCGGAACATGGCGCCTTATCGAGATATTTTGTTCACAAGTTTTCGAAATAAGCGTCTAGACCTGCAAACATGTACGACGTGCAGAAGTGGCCTGAACATCGCATGGTACGTGCAAGGATGGCCAGTCACAGCTTCGATGGCAAATTGCTTGCATCTTCAGACACGGTATCACCTCTCTGCCGGTACGACCTGCCTGGTCTGCATGCCTTCGGCAGTACGATCTGCGTTGTGCGACAACAGGTATTGTTGCTTACTGTACGCCCGAATATCCACCAATTACATGCACTGAATCAAACCTGGGTGACTCTATTGCAGCGTCGACGCGCACAATTATATTTTCCTTATGGCACTTCGTCCAGGGTTCATTGAGATTCCATATCGTATGCAGGGCGTAATAAGCTAGATAACAAGCGCATGAGCCTTTGAGCATAAGTTGAGGCTTACCCCGACAATGGAGGCAGTCTGTCTTTCTTCCCATCCTAGGTTTCCATCGCGGAGTAGCGTCGACCCTCTTTCCGCACCATGGCTTCTCACAAGTCTGCAGAGGTTCATGCCAGGGGGGACCGAGGTGATTACCATGGCCAAAGCCAGGACTACAACTTGGTAGAAAAGAACGCGACGACAGCGGATGTGCAGGACATGCAACGGATGGGGAAGACGCAAGAGACACGGCGAAACTTCCGTTCCTTTACCATCTTGGGATTCTGCATAGTTCTCCTATCGACATGGGAGGCCATCCTGGCTACATCTGTCTTTGCGCTATCTAACGGTGGAACTGCCGGCCTGATTTGGGGATATCTCATCGTCATGGTTGGATTTGGTTTCGTAGTCGCCTCTCTCGCTGAAATGGCATCTATGTGAGTATGATCAAGGCTTTGCAAGCATGCCCGCTCACGTTTGGTAGGGCGCCCACGTCTGGCGGCCAATACCACTGGGTATCCGAGTTTGCGCCGCCCAGCTGCCAGAGATTTCTGAGCTATCTGGTAGGCTGGCTAGGTGTCCTAGGCTGGCAGACAGCAGCAGCAACCGTCTCGTATCTGGCTGGCAAGCAAATTCAAGGCCTCATCATCTTGAATAACCCGGCATACAACCCAAAAGCTTGGCATGGCACACTACTTATCTGGGCTATTCTGGCTGTATGCCTAATCTTCAACACATTTCTCTCTAGATATCTACCCCTTGTGGAGGGTGGGGTTGTCATACTACACGTCGTTGGGTTCTTCGCTGTCATCATACCACTTTGGGTCATGAGCGACCGGACGCACTCGTCGAGCGAGGTTTTCTCGGTCTTCCAGGATAACATGATGTGGGGAAATCTCCCGTTCGCAGTCATTCTTGGCCTTACAAGTGCTACTAGCACATTCGTCGGCGTCGAAGCTGGTGCTCACATGGCAGAAGAAGTACGTGACGCTGCTCATGTCATTCCTCGCGCCATGATGTGGACTTGGCTTGGAAACGGGCTTCTTGGATGGGTCATGGCCATCACCTTCTGCTTCTGTGTGACCGACACTATCTCCGTCCTTACTACGCCGCTTGGAACGCCCTTCATTCAGGTATTCGTGGACACAACGAAGTCGGTAGGGGGCGCAACTGCACTTACAGTTTTGATGTTGGCTATCGCTATCTTCGCGTGCGCTGCAGTTGTGGCTGCAAGCTCGCGTCAGGTGTTCGCTTTCGCCCGCGATGACGGTATTCCGTTTGGACAAGTTTTCAGCAAGGTTTGTGGCTTCCAGTGTCCGTCATCTATTGTTGAGAATATCATACTGACCTTTTGCAGGTCTCGCCTAAGCGGGAAGTACCAGTTAATTCTGCCTACATAACGCTGGTGTTCGTTGTTATCCTCTCATTCATCAATCTTGGCTCCACTGTCGCGTTCATGCAGGTCGTCTCCCTCGGTGTCGCTTCAATGCTGACCTCGTACATGATCTCGATCTCATGTATCGCATTGAAACGTATACGCGGCGAACCGCTTTTGCCATCCAAGTTCGATCTGGGAAGGCTAGGACTGCCGATCAACATCATTGCTGTCCTCTTTCTCTTCTTCGCTTGGATATTTTGCTTCTTCCCTGTTGGACCCCGACCGACGGTAGCAGACATGAACTGGGCCGTCTTGGGATATGGTATAGTCGTCTTGTTCGCAATCTTCTACTATGTTCTTCGTGGTCGACATGTGTATGCAGGGCCAGTCAAGTACGTTCGAAACGTGTGATTCACGATTGCTGGACTGATTCTGTATCCTGTCGGATCGAGACATATTGCTCTTACATGGTGCGGCATTTTCGTCATCATTACCTTCATAGTCGTTGTTTGACGAACCTTGACTATGTTTTCACAATACACTGCATGTACCTACAATAAGATCATCACAGGTCAACAAACATTGAAGTACTAGATATAAAGCAAGCACTCAATCACTCAAAGCGCCTGGACTATTGTTACGCAGTAATCAGGATCGGTCACGGAGGAAAGCGAAGAAAAAGACAAACGGATTCACAACCTGCGGCAGCCAACTGTTCTTGTCAATCACATTTCGTTGTTTGCATGCAAATATCGCCGCCGCGTGCATTCTACTCAACAATGTTCTCACGACTTCTCATCATCGCTCTTTCGGGTGCGTCGGCCATCTCTGCAGCGCCGGTGAGCGCTTTTCAATCCACCTCAGAACCAACAAAAGTCACAGTAATGATAACGTCAAGTGTTGCCGCTCAGAGTCTGTCGTCTACTATCGTTAATAATCTCCAGGCTCGCCAGTTGAGATTGAGCGAACCGGTGTGGAGCGAGCCAGCGTGGACACAACCTGCATGGTCCGACTCTGCTATTGTGCCTGTGCCAACGGAGCTAGTCTCGACGCCTTCCACGTTTCTCGCCCATAGCCAGGTATTCACGCCTACACCCACATCAACGTCCGACTGGGTAGATACGCATCGTCCAAATCCTGGCGAGAGCAAGACCGGTTTGATAACTTTTGCCAGTGTCCTGGGCGGAATCATAGGTTTAGCTTTTGTCTTGTTTCTTGTTACCTTAGTTCGGAGGTGTCTTCATGGGCGCATTCCTGCGCTACGTGCAAAGAATGCATCAGATGTCGAAGCGAACGCTGGTCTTCATCGCAACTCGCAGGCCCCAGCTCTCGATACTCCGCCTGGATCAGTCGGAACTTCTCGTACAGCATCCAGCGGTGGCATGCGCTCTATGCCACGTCAAAGCGAAGATGTCACTGACATGCCACGTGTGGCTAGCCCGCTTAATGGTTTGACGCATGGCCCACGACGCTCACGTTCACTCTATCAGAACAACATCCCTCCTCAAGAAACGCATTGGCCGTAAGAAGAGGAAGAGTAATACAGGACATGGACGCGCGCAATTAAACATCGTGGATCAGATGTCAAAGAGAGGCGGACGTTGTTGCAGCTGTTGTTGTATGTCAATAGTTCTTCGGTAGTGAATTGAATGCCCTAAAGGACTATCGATGCGTGACCAAATTGTAGAGAGCTCCCCAGCATACTTATGAAGTAGCATCTCATACTTACAACCACCCTGTTCGAGGAGGCACATTTGGGCAAGAACTCCTGGGCAAGAGATTGGTCTTGAGCAAAAAGTCGTTCTTGGACAGGAAGTGGATATACTGACCAGGCGGGAGGTCGGATTCGTTGGGAGGAAGGTGCGACATATTGCCTGAGCAGAAGACGAGAGACTACTGAGACGGGCTCTTGGATGGCGCATGCACGACGCAGTACAAACATACAACGATTGACTGGAATCCACGCGCTAACCTCCACTTATAGTCATTAGATGTAATTCATCAGTCGTATCCAGGGTATAAACTTCCCGCGCCGGACTACCAAACGCCTCTTATGCCCATTTTGCAATGCATACCAACGCAAGTCAAACGTGATATTCAAATTTCTCCGTGCCAATCCATAAAATCATCCACCAGTGATAGCTTCAAAGCTCAGGCTTGGACTTGTCATCGTTGACATCCTCCTTTTCTACGACGACAAAGTCATCGTCGGTATCGGACGTCTTCTGCTTCTTGGGGGATGGCTGCTGGATATCGTCGGTATCTTGTGGCTCGGCCGTTGGGGCGTCGGGAAGCTGCGATGCGAGCTCGGACGGCTCGGTAGACTGTTCCTCTTGCGTCTTGAAGTCGGAGGCAATGGGTGGGAAGAAATTACTTGGTGAAAGTAAGTAGATGGAATGAATTAAGCAGCATGTGGGACTTACGGGATGTTCTTGAAGTAGGCGTCCTCGTCCTTTTGGAGGAAGTTACAAAAGATGACACGGTCAAGCTTGTCTGCCTTGGCCTCGTCGTCAAGAAACTTGCGGACTGTCTCGAGCGCGACGAGACTGGCTTCACCACTCGGGTAGCCGTATACACCAGTGCTCAAAGCCGAAAAAGCGATGCTCCTGCACCCGTTCGCAACTGCCAAGTCTAAGCTGGTGCGGTAGCAGCCTGATAAGAGTTCTGCTGAGCGCGTCGCGCCTTCTTTCCAGTATATCGGACCAACAGCGTGGATTACTTTCTTGCTGGGCAACTCGTAGCCGTCTGTAATCTTGGCGCTTCCCGTATCACAACCGTCGAGTGTTTCGCACTCGTCCAGCAGGCCCCGCCCCGCTGCGCGATGGATGGCGCCATCAACGCCTCCGCCGCCCAGCAGTGAAGTGTTGGCGGCGTTGACGATGGCGTCGACGGCGAGGGTTGTGATGTCTTGCCGTATGACGCTGATCTTGTTGTTCAGCGCATCGGATGCTTCATGTTTGGACGTGGCATGGTCGTCGCGGGGTTCGATCTTCTTAAGCTTGTATAGCAACGTCAGGGTGGGGATCTCGTCGAGAGAAAGGGTTTCGGCCATGTTCGGTGAGGCGCTGCGAGATCGAGACGACAGCGGTCTTGCAAGGTAGTATGCGCTCGTCATGGGTGGTCGTAGTGCTCGGATTGCGAGTCCAAGTATCATCAAGGAAGGGTTGTGGGTGAGTGAGTACCTAGACAACAGGCACGCGTGGACTGGAGCTTGGGCCTCGCCCCTTCCCGCCATTACCCCGCTTACTACTGCGCCTCCTTCGTCTAGCCCGCATCACTTGTATACATAGTACAATGCTGAATCTCATTCACTCACAGGCTCGCATTCAAGTTATAGAAATACTAAGACATGAGGATGAACACGATTCCGCCACAGATCATCCACGCCTTCACAGCCCACTCAACCCCAGCGACGATTGCGTGGCATTGAGTATATCCCCCAGTTGTTTCCAAGGGTTTGGTTCGTTGACTTCGCACATGGTGTTTGGACGAGGTAGACTCCCGTCGAGCATATACTGCGTCTCGTACTCAGAAACGCATGTCACATTCTGAAAGTGCGCTGTATGCTGCAACTACCGGTCAGCATCGAGCAGTCCAAGTTGTAAAATAGAGGAAAGGGGTATCAAGGCCATGTTACCGAATCACTTACACCGCTGTTGTTGAAAGTGAGAAGCCCAGAGCCAGGGAATAGGCCATGCATCTTCTTCGCCGATGAAAGAGGTGTAATGGGATCGGCGATAGAGCTCACGAATAGTATCGGCGCGCTTGTACCATTCACTCGTGGTATTCCGTCAAACTTTTGACTGACAGGCGGCCGCACGTCCAGCTTGCTACAAATCGGCCCATTGATAGCAGCCACACTAAGTCCACCAGAGTTGCTTCGGTTATACATGTAGTTGACAAACTTCTTGTATTCTCCAAAGTCAGTATATTTGTCAGACCGACCGTCGGTATCGACGCAAGAGACTAGTGTCCTTGCCATGCGGTCGTCGTATTGAGGGCGAAAGGTACTGATCTGACTTTTTTCTGTTATGGCAGCGAGCGACTCCACGTCCTGTGTTTGCAGCGCAACAAGGACGAGGTCCATGACGTAAACATAGATCGGACTGATCAGGTACACGGCCGCAAACATCTGGCTGACAATATCAGTCCAGGTGAGCACGTAGGGTGAGAGGAGCACGCCCTGTGTTTGTGCAAAGAGGATCGAAGTGTTCGAGGTTGGGTCGCCTAGACCAATGGGTGATGACATGAGATCGCTCAGGAGGCTTTGGTAGCGTTTTTCGAGTTCCTGCCAGGAGGTGGCGTTCTGGTGAAACAAGCACAAAGCTGGACCAGCTTCGAAGCAGTACTTGAAGAAGTAGCTAACTACTTTATCGGTGTCATCGATGGCTGCTTCCCAACCGCCATCATAGTAGTCTTCCAGATCGAGCACACCATCGATGATCATACGACCAATACGGGTAGGATAGAGACTGGCATAGGTGGCACCAAGAATGGATCCATAGCTAATGCCATAGTACCACAGTTTGGCATCTTGTGAGGGCTGCCCACGATCTTGTGCACGAACCTCGATGTAGCGAAGCATATCTTGAGCTGTGGCCACCGTGTTGGCATATCTTGCAGTACCATTCACGGAGTACATTCCTGTACACCACTTGCCATACGCCAACGCTGACTGATGCTGTCGCTTCAAGATTGCCTCCGATGTCACATCCGCGAGGCCTAATGCATCCGAGAGGAAGGCATTACGGGTTTGGAAGGGGTACCCTACGAAGCAGTCGCTTGTGGGCTCGCTATTGTTGACACCACGAGGATCGATTCCCACGAGGGAGTAATTGGTGCCGATTTTGGCCTCGATAGCGGCGTGATCTGAAAGCACCATAGCGACGGAAGAGCCACCAGGCCCTCCGGGGTTGACAAGGACTTCTTGTGCATCATGGGTTGGGCCTGGCTTCTTGATGATAGCTACGTTGAGGGTACCAAGGGATGGTACCGCGTAGTCGAGTGGAACTTCCAGAAGAGCGCAGATGCTATGGGGTTTAGTGTTGTTTAGCTTGAGAATGCTGGAGACGCTCACAAGTTCTCGTAACAGGATGTCCAGGCAAGCACTGGACTGGCAGTCAACTGCAAAAAGAATTCAGTGTATAATCCTGAAGCTAGAAAAGAGAGTCACTGACATCCGAGAAGCTATATACCATGCTATCGTTCAGCATCCCAGCTACACAGAACCCGTGGGTCAGACCAGCGACGGCAATCACTATTTTGGCGTTGTGAATGTACGGTTTCATGGTTGTCTTTTGCGCTGTCGATGATAGTGACGGTATAACGAGATCAGGGAGGTACGGTCTGAGAAGACTATAATGAAGATCAAGATGCTAGAAGTAAGCGGACTATCATCTAGGGTTTGAGCGCATGAAACGAATGGCTATGAGGTCGGTCTTATAGGAAAAAGAATGCAAGAACTGGATTAAGGAGACGTATCGCATGCGGTAATAAGTTCGCAATCGCCTTGATATGTTCGACTTTGACCAAGTCCAGCAGTGAGGTTTCTAGGCGGCTGACGTAGCCGCAATAACAGTTGGAATGATTCGAACGCATTGCGTGCTGAACAAGTATCGCTGCAGGTCTTACTGCGTCTGAGCTGGACGCCTGCATCCAAACTACCTCAAGCGGATAGGTATACGCTATGATGCATGTTGCCAGAATTCGAGGAGTCTTGGCCATCTTGTTGGCTAGAACAGGTTAGTGTGCTTGTCTTACGTGACCCGTGGAAGTGAGAACAAGAATATTGAGTACACGATACCGTTCCACGCGACAAGACAGCCTCTACGCCCTTTTATGTCGAAGGTTCTAGTCGTTTGGCTACAAAGGAGGCGGCGAGCCATGCGAAGCTTTCGAAACGGTCGTGTGAAGTTGATGCGCAGTGGCAGCGACAAGAAGCTTTGAGGCCCGACTTGTGCATCGTCCGTCGGCCTCTCACCTCAATCTCTACTCTTGTTTAGAAAACCTGATAAGCATTGAGACAAACGTAAGATGTGAAGGCTCGCTGCATTCTCAGATGAAGAGCTATGTATAGCGGTTGCATTACCTAGGTAGTATCGGAGTCGCGCGCAGATGGGTCGAGGAAAGGAAGGAAGAGCTCGTTGGCGAGCTACCTCGGCTAAATGCGCGCAATGGCGTCGCGCATGTACGCGAACTGCGAACCCATGTCGGCGCAGCTACAGCCTCTGTCATTGTGCCATGTAGCGTTCTTGCGCTGCGATTTGCCATCATCCACACAATCCATCAATGGCTCCTAGTGCCCGCCAGTCAAGGCTGACCTGCTTTTGAGGCTTTGCGACACAAATGCGGACAAGCTCCGCAGGGTTTACTAAGATGACGCTGCACAAGTAAGCCTTGTACAACCAAGCCTTGCACGACACAAGCTATCTGCTCCTTGGACACAAACACGCCCAGGATCGACCTATGTGCAGGACCAAGCAAAGCCGTTATCAATAATATCAACCCCTCATGCTAAAAACAGCAGGTGTTTGGTTGCCAAGCCAGCGGGACAAACCGACCTAGCTGTAAGAGGCAGCCGGATATGCATTCTACTTGGGTATCTGTCTTGCCCTACGTAGCCGGCACCATGGGTACGGTAGATACTCCAATATTGATGATGCGCTTCCGAATATATGATAACATCCTCTCGACTCTCTCGGAACCTGATCTTCGCGCACTCTGTCTGCTCTTCGCCCAGCAGACTTCATAGAATTTCGCGAAGAACAATGGTGGCTCCAAGTCGACCTCAGGCCTCCATGGCAGTTGCCATTGGCATGATGCTTGACTTCGCAGCTTCTGCTGTAGTTCTCCGCCAGAGTCAGCCGTCGAATCCGTTCACGCCGATTGATCCTCAAAACTGGGTCAATCCAGACAATATGACGTGGGATGGTACGTCGGCGTGTCGTGTACAACGCTATATGTATACTGATGTTCCAACAGATTACAAGGCACCACCAACGACCAATTGGGCCGATCCGGCACGCAAGGGCAGAGACCGAAACTTCAACATTGCCATGGTGACCGTCGACTATCCAGACTCACCATTCGTCGTCACTCTACCGGCTCTATCAGATATCTTCGGTAACCCTCAGCCTCTTGCGGCTGGCTTGAGCCGCGATGACGTACCAAAGTTCTACCACGATCTGCTCAACGTACCCAGCGATCTCAACGAAGGCCACACGCTTCACGAGTACTGGATGGGTGATTCTTTCGGAAAGTATGGTGTTGATCTAACTGTTTTTGGCCCATACCGCATGCCCTCAAGAAGCTACCAGTATGGAGTTGACGATGAAGAGGGTGGTTTCAACGAAGGCGCTTGCCCTGAAGGCCCACCATGCTCAGTCGATCTCAGAACCGATGCGCTCGGAGCATGGCGCGCAGATGTTGGAAATGATACAGCAGACGCATATGAGTTGGCTTTCATCCTTTCTGCTGGCCAAGATGAGTCTTCAACATGGCAAGAGTTTGGTGAGATGAAGTTCCTTTCCAAGGAAGATGTCCCAGAGGAGTTTGGGCCACCAGACAACTCTACGCTTCCAAATTGGGCCAGCACTCGCTATGTTGAGTGGTCGTCGTGGGCTGCAGCCTCCACGATCTGGCCAAATGCTGGCGGTGGCTCGTCAACCCAAGGTGAATCTAGTGGCATGGCTACGTTCGCTCACGAACTGTCGCATCTGCTCGGTATTGGCGACAATTATAACAATCCTTTCAGCGACCCTCCTCGACGCACATACACCGGTCCCTGGAGCATGCTTTCACGAGGTAGCTTTAACGGACCTGGAGGTCCTCATACACGCTGGCAGATACCACCCGTACAAGGAGCCTCCATGGGGTCTCTACACACCATGCGTGACAAGCATCAAATTGGTCTCATTGATACCACGCCAATTCTCCAGATCTCTCGCGCAGGTCTCGCAGCTTCAGGCCCCGTCGTCGCGCAGATCACTGCTCGCTCTGTCGACCCATTTGGTAGCCTGATGGGATTCAACATCTCCTTTGGCGCTGCTGGTGACCTTGCACCACCATGCAACGCGACTCTCGACGCTTTGTGCGACGGTCGTGGCTACAACAACTACAACCTTGAAGTCGTTCAGCGCCTCGGTGCTGATTCCTTCTGCCCCGACTCAGGCGTTATGATTAGCAAGACCAAGAACAGCGATCGTGTGCAGCCATTCCAGTGGACGATTGATGCGAACCCACAGGATGCGCGTCAAATTGACTTTTATCTTCCCAACGGAACCGCGAGGTACTGGACGATTGGAGACTACAGACAGCTAGTGGATGCGCTGTTCCATGCTGGCACCGACTCCGGCTCGGAGTACGAGTACATCGATGAGGAAAACGGGTTGCACATGTACATTCTCGAAAAGCTCATGGATGACGCTGGAGTTCTGCACTACAATGTGGGTGTTGCTTCGACCGCGACTAACGTAACGACATCTGCTCAGTACGGTATCGAGCTTGGTTCTGGAAAGGTCGCAAGTAGCGGATACTCGACCAGTCCTGCTCATGGCACCTACTGCACGTTCGAGCTGAAGAACACTGGAAAAGCTGCAGTACTGGCCACAAACCCCCATCCGCAAGACCTCTCCGAATACCTTGGGTCCGATATCTACCGTCTGAGCGCAGACGTGAAAGGTGAAGGCTGGAAGGTCGCGGTGCCTAATGCGCTCGCATACGCAAAGGCAGGAAAGCAAAAGACAGTTAGTGTCGCTGTTGGCTGCGAGACCGGCTGCTCGAAGGAGGCCACCGTAACTCTCACTGCAACAAGTGAAAGCGATAAGACGGTCACGAAGTCAAAGACCTGCAAAGTCCGCATGTAAATAACGCATGTCAAACAAACATAAAATAGCTGTGCAACTATAGGTATACATACTAGACAATAAGAGAAACCTTTTTTAGAAGATCTTTT
>NW_017306236.1:0-66597 GCF_001642055.1 Alternaria alternata | reverse complement strand
GGTTTTTTTAAGTCTAAAAATCGTTTCTTCTAAATAACGATTTCGCAGTGCGACACCAGAAAACAGCCGACAGAGTGCCTACATTGTTAGATTTTGTCTGGAAACATTTTCCCAAACCAACTGGTGTCACGCTCTAGATTGATCTGAGGGATTGTGATTTTGCGGAAATACTCGCATTCTACTCTTGGCACATCGCGTATAAGAACAGCTCGCACAATGGGTTAAAACACAGACTGTTCCGAGCAACGATGTTCAAGGGATACAACCATCATTGTTCGTCCTTTAGTGACCTTCAGACTGCGATTAGGGAAAGAAGCGAGGCTCGTGATGGAAAAGACTACTTCAAAGTATCATATTTGCACCATCTTCCTCCCCTGATCATGGTTTTCTCTGCTGAAGCATTGGACAAGCTTGCCAAGGCCAACAACTCGACACGCTTGGAACCCACGTACAAACAGCTATACAAAACCATTCTGAACCAAGTCGAGTCATTTGTCTGCGTCGGTAAACACCGTTACAGTTTCATACTCGAAATCGGCCACAGCGGATTAGGCTTAGGCTATGATAGCCAAACGGGCCGGGCAAAGAACCCATTGGATGGGGACCCCATACGTGACAAACGCGTCATTTACGAGAGCCTCCTTGGTCGGGCTTTGGTTGATGTTAGCTTGTATCTAAGAGGGTTATATCCAGAGCTACTCTTCGCTTCGTGTACGAGGTTGCCCGACACAATCTTGCCGGAAGATAAGAAGTACAAAGTTAGATATGCAACCGCTAATTTGGAGGAGTGGAAGACCGGAGAGCATGCTATCTCATCTAAGCTGAGAGCGATCCATGGAGGGCTCTATCCACAGTCCCACATAGCTATTGCTGATGACCCAGTGGCAGAGATTGCGGCAGACACGTGGATTGACCAGACGGCGAAACTGACACGGAAGGAATTGTTGAAGACTTCCTACGACACATGGCTTAAGAAAGGTGGGAACGACCTTGTTGAAGCCATGAAGCACATCAACGGTGACTTGCTAAATCGCGTGGACGATCTGCCGGACCAAAGCGATATGGCGAAACCACGTGGCACGACCATCGTTCCTGCCCGGAACAATCAATTCTGGCCGTTGAGTATCGCAGCTCCTGATGCTTCGGTGGACTGGTCAACTGCGCTCGCAGATAACCCAACTCTTGAGGACGAAGAAGATGTCTCTGATAAAATTGCAGTCAGTGGAAGACATCGTGGTGACGAGTTCAATCCACATGTAGGTATGTTCGATCCATCGGGTTATTTGACCATTCTTCCACATGGACCCAATGATGGGGAGAGCATACTGTCTACAGAGGATGGAGATTACACCTTCTACGGTATTCAAACCGCACTCGGTAATTCCAACAGCATGTGTATATACGACAGAGTGAACGAAATCGGGCTCAATGAGCTCAGAAACCTCATCAAATACGGCGCCAATATCAATGCTTGGTCCGGGCCGGACGGCACACCACTAGCAGCAGCATGCGGGTCGGCCCGACCGTCCGCTGCAAAACTCGTGATTCTTCTTGAACATGGAGCTTCAGTAGATATAGAGGGTCAATTCGGCTATCCTTTGTAGCTACTGGCTAGAAATGGTCACAAGACGGGCGTGGTAAAGTTGCTGGACTACACCGAAGAACAATTCGAGGTTAGGGTTATTTTCCAGACAGGGAGAGCATAAAAACATCTATGGTTGTTGCTTACCAGGATAGTTTGATTCACCGAGCGATTACTCGCACAATTGCCGAGCGATTTAACGAAATAACACGCTTGGATATAGACATCGTGATCCCTGAAACGATCCCTGCTGAAGGAACGCAAAATCTGACTCCAGCATTATTTTCCCGAGCTAGAAAGGACCAATGGAGGTTCGGTGAAGGCTCACCTGCAAACAGAGTCCAGAGCTGTGGGCATGTTGACAGGCTCAATAGCTGTAAACATGCACACAGGATCAAGAATTGTCGGTGTTCTCACACTGATTGTGCGTGGTGCTTGACGAGCCAAAGAACGACCGCAATGGTTCCTGCTTCACTAAGTTTCACTGGTAGTGAACCAGATGCTCCCCAACAGGACCAAGACGCTATCGACCCACCTTTCGGATCTCCTCACATTTCGTCAGAAAGCAACTTACTTGAATCTGGACACGAGCCACAAGTCATTGTTTGCGAAGCTCTAGCACCGACTAGCACACCCAGCATCCAGACATCGAATCATAGTAGCAAGGCCATACCCCTTAGTGCAAGGAATATTCGACCTGTCCAAGAATTAGGTGACGGACGTGCCGGTTATAGCGGTCTTGAGTTGAGCGCAAGTAGGAATGAGGTACGCCAATCACCACAAAATCAGCATACGCGTGTGTCACAGGATCGCTCAACACGGTCCAAACAGCATAAGAAAGAACGTGCCAGCACTTATCCGCAGCACTAACAGACTATGCCACTTTTGCATACTCACCAACGCACTACACAAGAGTTCAGCAACCCTCAGTGGCAAATCAGCACTCATACACGGCACCAACCGGCTGTGCCGCTTTTGAAAACCTCCAGTACACAGGACAAGAATCTGGCAGCTCGCAGGAGCATAACAGCATATATGTAGAGCCACAACAGACCACAACACTCGCACACTCCCAACAATGCACAATAAACCAGCTGCGAAATTTATAAGAGCAAAGTAGCATACGTCCTTCTCAGCAACAAGGATTGCAGTCTCCGCATGCCATGGAAACAAAGACAAGAGCTTCGCGACGATACAGATACTCTCAACACCCGTCCAATCAAGGACTTAAAGGTCATGCTGAAGGAAATAGGCAACAGCCAAGGGACGCGCGAGAGCTTCACAATACGTTTACTCATCAAGAGCAAACGTTCTCCTCCGTACACACTGAACAGCAAGTAGTCACCAATGCTGTATTCGAGCAGCAACAGTACACTAGTATTCCTCAAGCGATATATCATCAAGGCCACAATTTCAACCATGATGGAATTGGAAGGACTGTGTATGGCTTCGAAAACGATCGCGAGAGCTCTGAAGTTGGCTACACCAACGTAAATGCTGCTAGTGGAGCTACAGCCAGTGCTACTCGAGCTACCTTCATGGATTCATATAGTGACCGAGAGTAGAATTATGAAATCATTGTTGAGACAGAGACGAAGAAAGGTGTCTGGCAAAGCACCAACGGCAACAGCAATGTTCAGGCTTTCTCACACTATACAGGGACGTAGAGGTGGGCCGAAGATATATGATTTGTGCTTGATTTCTTCTGCATTTTGATTGATGTCGCTTATATAGTTCTTTTCTGCTAACAAATGTGATTGAGAATTATCCAACATGACTTCTGTATTTCGGGCAAGGCAATTGTCGCAGCGTTCTTTGGAAGCTGGCAGTAATGCATGCATCTCGGTAACCATAAATTAGCTAAGCTAGAAGATATTGCCGGGAGTGTATCGTTCCGAAGCGTGGCTGCATGGTGCGATCTGCAGAAGCCCGCTTATAGCTTTTGGAGGCTATCTGCAGTCAGCAGAAGCCTTGGCCGTAGCCTGCTAGAAAATGATCCTGTTGGACCCCGCTCTCTTCTTCAATTTATCCTCATACTCACCCACAATCGATAGATTCTCCTAGTCTCGAAGCTGATCATGGACATTGAAGCTCAGAATATATACGGTCGGATTCACTCCCGCCAGGTACGGCTATTGAAGTTTCTTCCAGACGATGAACGTACATCTATCGTCTTTGAGGCGCACTCATCGATGGGCCAATGCCCTCGTATCGTGCACTTTCCTGTTCGTGGGCGAGTGACGGTAACGCAATAAAAAAGTCTTGGACGATCAAAACAGCCAGAGGAGATCTTCCAACTCTCGATTACTAGCAATCGTTTGTGCAGGTGCTGAGGTCAAACAAAACCATGTGCGACGGCCGATGGTGGATCGATTATTTATGCATCAACCAAGCCGACCTGGTGGAAAGAGCTGAACAAGTTAGGCTCATGCAGCAAGTCTACGACAGGGCTCACGAAGTCATCGTCTGGCTAGGAGATCAGTCCTCGGATAGCGATCGCGCCTTCAACTTCATCAAATTACACGACAAGATCATACAAGAAGCGAACAGCGACGAGCAGATCCGCAAATCTTTTGATTTACAAACAGACAAATACACAGCACATTGAACAGCACCATAGAATCTCCTATCGCGAAAATGGTGGTCAAGGGTTTGGACAATACAGGAGTTCGTCATATCACGAAACTTAATGTTCTGGTGTGGATTGCAAGAAGCTAGTAAAGCGGCCCTCTGCAACAGCATCGCTGTAGCAGACAAATATACATCCGTCGGTATCAAGGAAACAATTGCCTTCCGCTACGGTCTGAATCGAAAGAGAGTATGGAACCTGTACGAGGCTCAAGTGAAGGGTTGTCCCCAAATTACTCGTACCCTGCTATCACTCGCAGCGTACTTCTGTTCTATGGACATAACAGATGATCGCGACAGACTCTATGGCATGATAGCGATGGCAACAGATGGATCATCGCTCCTGAACGTTGATTATTCGTTAACCTGCGAAGAGGTTTACCTGCGATTCGCGCAGGCCTTTATTACACAGCACAAATCATTAGATATTATATGTTTTGCTACAATACACAAAGCGATATCTGGCTCGTCATTGCCATCTTGGGTGCCGGACTGGCACTGGAGGAACGCGTATCATGTCACACCTCTCATAGTCTCACAGTCTCACAACGACCAAATCGGGAATCCCCGGTCTCCTCGATACGTTGGCGATGGCCCGTATGTTCACTTCTCGGCTTCGAAGGGTAAATCGGCGGTTTATAAGTTCAATCACTCGCAGCTGCTTGTTCAAGGCGTTGTTGTGGACACTGTTGATGGGATATCCGCCTCTAAGGGTGCTCCATTTGTACAAAGCTCCGATGAAAACCTTCCATCTCCCAGTATTTCTTACACTGAGATTCTGGAAAGCATATGTCAAGCTCTGGCCTTGGATTGCAAGGATCGGTTTCTACGGCACCCTATGTCTGTCGAGGAATTCTTCTACGACTTTATACGCCTGTGTATACCACTTTTGAGAGTGGATTCCACTGCTTCCACTCTTACGGCATTGGAAGAGTGGTTCCAGAGGACTAGGCTCCTGCGAATCCAGGGAAGTACGTTTGATAGCATCCTTGGCGATCATTATCAAAGCAGTATAGACCTGTCTGGCCCAGCCCCAAACAACGACGAATTCATATTGGACTCATTCATAGACAGATTCTTTGACACCGTGATCAGGTTATCACTGCGTTTGATGGTCACTCAGGCCGGTCGCATTGGTATGGTGTCAGAGCAAGCGACAAAGGGAGATCTGATCTGTGTGCTATATGGCTGTAGCGTCCCTGTACTATTGCGCAAAGTTAGCAACAGTGAGAGGTTTTCCTTCATAGGGGAATGCTTCCTTGAAAACTATATGAATGGGCAAGCGCTGGATCAAACAGAACTTCTAGAGCAGACGTTTTGTCTTCAATAATAGGGCCGGGCAGACACGGTGACTGTCGCTGACATATTCACAATCGGTTCACGTGGGCGAGAGGATGCTTCCGTAGGGGCTGTGAAAGATGGCACGGAGGAGCAAAAGTTGGAGAACATCAAAGAAGTTAGTGATGATCTTGCAGGCACAGCGTCTACAAGACCAACAAAAGCGAGGAGAAATCTTCTGGGCGAGCGCTCGCATCTACCCGTTCAGCAGAGCTTCCGCGCAGTGGGCGAACGATAAGTCTTAGTCGGCATTGCTAACGCGGGACAGCTACTTAACATGTCAGGACGCTACTGCCTTCGTTGGTATGAACTCGCTGGATTCTTCCTGGAAGTCCGCTATGTGGCAGCGACTGTCGGGAGAGGGTTGATGTTTGAAAGCAAGATCGCGGGAGGCAGCGGCCCATGGTAAGGTGCCCGACATCTGATGGGAGCGGAATTGAAACATGCGGCGGCTGGGAAGGAAGTGATGGGATTGCTATCACCAAAGACGGCGGAGAGATCCGTCGAGAGGGCGTATGACTTTGTTGCAATGGCGCTGGCCATTCTACGATGGCACGCGCTGCGCAGCGGGAATGTGATCCCAAACCAAGGAGGCAGATGCTACTAGCAACTGACTCTGCAGCTGCGGAAGACACCTGTAGTATCGTTTGGGACCTCAGCCTCCCGGTATCTGGGTGGGGTTGCCACTTTGATCACAATGCTTAAGCTGAACAAGATGTTGAGGTAAACGAATGAAGAGACGGCGATATCCATGAAGTCTATCGATTAGAGTAACGCTCAGTAAGAACAACTTCGGGGATGGAATTAGCCGAAAAGCCAAATAATCAACGAGCAATGCTGGCCTGGAATTGAAACAGCGAGATGAGGCAGCATCCAAGTCCATGGACTATTGAAAGATGATATTGGCTTGGGCATGGCTACATGGGTTCCACTCGTATACTGACGCTTGAGATGCTTCGTAAGTTGTTGTTGGTCGAATCTTTTGCGGTTATCCCCCAAACTTGCCCTTCGCCTTGGCGAAAACGGTTTGAAGATTTGCTTCCCTGTATTTGTGTACGACAGCGCTGATTATATGGCCATATTTCAGATTCCTGGTTCAATTTTCGATATAGTGCCGTCGATAGTCGTATGTTGGTCGGTTTGGGGGGCCAGACGATCACGTATATGGCAAGGATCTCACCAGCGTTTAGAAAAAAGCGATGTGAATGGCGTGAGTATCATCGCAAGAGTCGTCGCATAGATCGAACGCTGACGCTGACCGCGTGGACGGATCGACCGGCTCGAGATGACCCGCCAGTATAGCCGCCCTCATGCCCAAGCCAAGCCGACTCACCAGCTGCTGCTGCCGATGTATCCCTCTTCGCTGCCATGCCCAGCCGCTTCGCGAAAACCTCTTGCCAGTGTATCCGTCATCGCCCCGGGTCTAACCTCCGCTCCCGACATGGTCGCAGCCTTTTACGCTATGTCGCTCTCGTTCGGACTCGTGGTATACGTGATCTATCGAGCGGCGATAGACTTGGAGGCAGAGAATGCGTCTCGCTCCAGCATTTGGGTCACGTCTCGTATCAAGGCGTCGTTCTTGCGATCGAAGGTCCTGCGACGTGTTAGCTACGCACACGACTATGTACTTCAGAACGACTGCGCTTACCTGTGTTCTGCCCGACTGGTCTTGTCCACATCTTCATCAGATTCCTCGACCGGTCCCAGCTTACGCATGTTATCTCCCAACTTCTTCTTGGCCTTTTCCCAGTTGATCTTCTGCTTGTGCTTCCTGACCAACTTCCTCCGCGGGAAGAGTAAGAACAGGATAGCTGTAGTGAGTCAGGACTGCTCGGTCGGTTCATCGACCGATTCTATTGTTCCGGCGGGTTATGCGATACGATTTCGTATGAACGGTGGGGTACGGGTGGACGCGCGGTGTGGGTTGCTGGCTGGAGCAATTGGCCGGCGCGAGCGATATCTCGACGCCGGCAGTCTACTGGAATCCATTGAGAGGTGCCCCGACATGTTGGCGGAAGTGAGGGTGAAGGATGAAAGCGCTGGCCTTGATGGTTACGCTCGCATGCGACGCGTCGACGGGGTATGTCGAGGACGACGAAGATGAAGGACACCAGGAGGAGAGAGAAAAGAGGACATCATGGCCGTAAGCGAAAACGAAGTGCTGGTATGCCTCGCTTGTCTAGTCGCGTCTTGGTCGTGATACTCGATCAAGCATCCACGAAGCTGGCTCTCCGCGATGACGATGGCTGAGTCAGCAATGCCACGGGCTTCCCCGCACCAGGCTAGCTGTTCTGCGAGCGACGCGAAACTGACACGGTGCCAGATGCCAAAGCGCTCAACTTACCGGTCCCATCGATACGAGGTTCCAGCGCTACACCGAATAGTTGATAACGCGATGTCATCCGTTGTTGGGGTACAGTAGGTATTGCGAAGCTGCATCGCTCAGTGTCATGCTAGGGAATTCACATTGTGGCCGTGTGGCGGTTGACTGTACAGCATGGACAGATCCGCTACATTTGCGCGACTCAAAATCTCTGACCCCTCAGAGATAGACCTCTTTGCCCTTGCTCTGCACTGGTTTGGAAGCTCGTGTTGTTCTTCTCCACAAGACCCAGCGCGAAATCGCTGCTTCCGTTCCAAGCTTGTCTCTCCACTATTGAAGCATCCCGTACGTCCTGGTCATCGTACCATGAGTATCTCTGGCTACGTAGAAATGTCTCCGGTGCTGCCAAAGACGATCAAAGGGAGTAAAATAGATCCCAGTAAGATGTGATGAAAGGACTTTAGACCAGACTCTAGAGACCTTGCAAGGTTCCCGAGCGCAAAAAGCACGGTGACAAAATATTTGCTGCAATCGACACCTTCATGTGATATTACCCGATCAGGCAGTTTCTTGCTTAGTGTACATCGCTGTGGATGTCGGCGAGGCCTCGCTGGCAGATGCATTCAATCATTTGGCGTCTGCTAGATAACAACTGAGTTCTACGGAAACGCTTCATATCTATGATAAGGTTGCCGAGCTGTGAGGTCGTTCCAGTCTTCTTGTGGTCGGCAGCACGATCTACCACCTACAGTAACCTCGGCTACTCAGATCGCGCGGCACATACAGGAAGGTCTACCTGTACCACGACAAGGTCATCTTATATAATCTCTCAACCGTATTACGAGTAACCTTCACAGCAGTTTGGAAGACTGGCAGGCAATAACAACATTATTATGAACGTTAACACCCGACACGACATTATAGAACTCGTAGATCCGCCTGATGTCCGGAACGCTGCTGACCCTCATGAGGGCACGGAACAACATTTTGTTCAAACCCCTTCGCCCTGTGATGGTGGAACTGCAGCATGGAGGATCCTGATCTCTGCCTTTATATTCGAGGCTCTGCTCTGGGGTGTGCCATCCCAACCTTAATCCTCCCCGTAAGAAGGTTAGAAAGCGTGAAGTTGGTCGCTAACTGCGAAGCCAGGATTCCCCCTCTCCTTCGGAGTCTTCCAAAACTATTATAGTCGACTCCCTCAATTCGCTTCGAATCCCTACATTTCCATCATCGGTACCTCGGCGTCTGGTCTATCGTACATCGGCGCCCCAGTCATGATTCCTTTGATCAAGCGATACCCAAGATATCGCAAACACATGATCTACACCGGCTGTATGCTCCTACATTCATACCCCCCTCCAAACCCCCTTAGTTAACCCACTAACCCTCTTCTTTCACCCCAGGGCCACTAACCCTCCTCTCACTCCTTGCATCGTCCTACGCTTCCACCCTTCCCCTCCTGATCCTAACCCAAGGATTATTCTACGGTCTAGGCTTCACCCTCTTCTACTATCCAATCCTGAGCATGGTAAATGATTTCTGGATACAGCGCCGTGGTTTCGCGTATGGCATTCTATGCTCCGCGTCTGGGCTCTCAGGTTGCATCATCCCTTTCGCCATGGAGGCCGCGTTGAATAGATGGGGGTATCGCATTACGCTACGAGCGGCTGCGGGCGGGTTGGCGGTGGTGACGGGGCCGCTGTTGTTGTTTCTGAGGGGGAGAATGGAAAGTGAACGGAGCATGAGTTCGACTCAGCCTAGGACGGACTGGAGGTTCTTGAACGCGGGACAGTTTTGGATTTATTCGCTCTCGAATCTTGTGCAAGGTTTAGGATACTTTTTTCCGGGGTTATACCTGCCTTCATATGCGAACTCGATTGGACTCTCGTCGCGCCAGGGGGCGCTGCTGCTGGCTATTATGGGTACTGCGCAAGTTGCTGGGCAGATGAGTTTTGGGTACCTCTCGGACAAGAAAGTGTCTCTCAACCTACTTATTACGGTTTCGACAGCAATGTCGAGTATTGCTGTATTGGCGTGCTGGGGTATGGCAAGGCAGTACGCGGTTTTAATTGTCTTTTCGATTGTGTATGGGTTTTTTGGGGCAGGGTATACGGCTATGTGGGCGAGGATGGGAACAGCGGTGAGCAGTGACCCTACCGCTGCTTTTGCAGCGTTTGGGCTCCTCAATCTAGGAAAAGGGGTCGGAAATGTGGTTGCGGGGCCTGTTGGGGGTTCCTTACTCGGAAGTGCCGTGGACAGTACCAAGTTCGGGGTCGGTAAGTTTGAGGGGGTAGTATTGTTTGCCGGAGGTTGTATGGTCGTCAGTGGGTTGACGCTGGGGCTTGGGTACATGAAGAGAATACCACACGTGTGTAAGCTATTGATGGAGATTTGGAGCAAGAGGCGGGATTTCTAACTGGAGAGCGCTCTTGCGCTGCAACCATGGTCATGCACTCGGTGGGACGCATGTAGGTACTCTATAAGAAAGCAGTCAGTTCAACCGCGTTTGATCGATGATATAGCAGTGTTGCGAGGACATCTTGAAGATATACGAGGGTAAGGGGACGAAGCGTCGACGCCTTATCGCTTGCAAGCAGCAGGTCAGTTCGAGCCAGTCTACTGTAGCGCGTGGAGGAGAGGACGAGAGAAAGGGAAGAGCAGATATGTGAAGATGGTGATTTCTACAGGCCGATACAGAGTATGTTCGTGACTAGTGAAGGCAGCAAGTAATTAGGTGGCGTTATTTATACAATATGGTATGCAAGAGACTTTACGTTCGAGTGTGATATCTACTCCCCAAGAGAGGCATATGTGTTCAACATCGGTTTCTTACACCACCGTCGGTCAGAAGTAGACCCAGTCAAATCCGCCTCATCAGCACTCCTCTTCATGTCTGAGGAAGGCGGCGTGATCGCAGAAAGCTCTTTCCGATTCTTCGATACGAAGTGCGCGATATCCTTCAGCGTCGGTTTGCCCTCTTTTCTACATCCCAGCCACTTGATGTTGACTAAAGGTAGCCCTTTACTCGAGAACAAGGCTGGAAGCTCCTTTGTTAAGGATTGGATCTGCATCTCATTGATGGTGTCATTCTTCAGCGCGAACCCCAGATGCAGAAAGCGTGCGTGGGACGATATGCTAGATTTCTGCGCTGGACGCTCATTCTTTGGCTTGAGCTTCCTCAGTTCAATGTGTCGACTACTGCCTGGGATGCGCCGCCATAGTCTCGGGGGTGAGTCAAAACGTTCTTTTGCCATGCGCTCGACTAGATCGTGGGTGTCAAAGTAACTGCCATAGTTACCAGAGCTCTCCACGGCTAACTCCTTCAGGTGTTTAATGAGGCAGCGAGTGAAAGAGTTCTCGCCGGGCTCAGGGGTGGGCGCGCCGATATCTGAAGCGGCTATCATCTCAAATGTTCGACCGTGTTCAGGAACATTGCGGAGAAGGTCGCTGGCGTAGCAGCAGTCCATTATGGTGAGGACGTTGGCTTTTACCTTCTCGATCAGGGTCCTCTCAGCTTCGTTCCAGATTGCTCGAAGGTCATTGTCCACATCGTCAGTCCTGGTATCGCTGTTAGCTGATTTCCTTGGACTTTTCGTTGGGATATGTACGGTGAGAACTCAAGGACCTTGAGAGACTTGTCGTAAACACCATGACCGGCGTAATATACTACGAGCAGGTTGTTGGGATCATCGTGCTCGTACACCCAGCGATATATTTCAAGCTCAAGCTGGACTTGCGGGTTCTTCTCTTCTAGTTGTAACTCAGTCACTTCGTAATTGAAGATTTTCTTGAAGACGTTCGTCAGGTCATCGACCTAGTGAATGTTGAATTAGGATCATAATGTCAAGATCATGAGACCAAGGGATACCTCCATACCTCTTGCCGCACGTTCAGTTGATCTATCGCGTCTTGCCATTTGATTACCAAGACATGTACATTGCGGTATCCATCTGGCAGATCTAGATGCTTTGCGATTGACTTGTCCCAGCATTGTTGGAGTTTCGCTTCATGCTGATCATCTTGAGGATAGCGAATTTCTCCAAGGTTGAGACTCAACGGCGAAGGAAGGGAGCTAGTGTTGTTCACCGACGATGTAGGTGACAGCGGGTTGCGTACGTTGCAGCGACTAAGCGGTGCCATGATGCGAGAACAATTGGAAGTGCGAGTGGTGATCAGGGTTAACTCCTATTGATGATTGTGCGACATGTTCGCACGTCTAGCCTTGTCACACAAATTTGGGGGCTGCGAACCTGAGGCTGTGCTTGGTCACGGCCCCATCATGCCTGTCAGCCACCGAACATGTTGATTAGCCAGCATGCAGGTAATACCAGCCACACGATCACACGGAAGGTCCTCCAAGCTCCAAAGGGCTAATGGTTCTCGAACTCCGCCTCGTAGAACGCCTAGTCTCATGCGATCATTGGCGGGGACAAGGTAGGCGAACGATCAGTAACAATAGACAAACTGCTGCCTGTGAGAAAAGCAATTATAGCTGACCGGCACGCTGCACCTCGCCCACCATCGCGACGATGAGGGACCCTCAGCTGAAGATGCAGAGGGCGATAAAAGCCTTGACTCAGCCTAACGTGAAAGGCTGACAACCAGGCCCATCTCCAACTCTTCTTACTCGCACTCATGACCGACGAAGGACGACAAACAACGCCGGAAAAGCATATCGATGGCCAGCAGCAGGTATGACCCTATCTACCAGTATCTTTCGTGTTTCGCACTGATTGGGGTAGACGGAAAAGGTTGCGAGGGAGCGTGCAGGGGTAGTGCAAGGGTTGGGGGGTGAAGTAAGCGTCATGCACGCCCCTGTCAAGTAAGCCCCAACACTGATTGGTCGCAGATCGTTGCAAAATACGTTACCCGAGAAAAGATTCAAGTCACAGAAACCATCGGCACCAGGCAAAAGAAGAAGAAGCTTTATGTCGCGTTCAGCCGAAAGACCTCAAACTCGAAGATGGAGTATCAACTAACCGAGACGGAAGGCGATACCACAAAGCTCTACATGAACGGGAAGTGGTTTCCTGAGGACAAAGTCTACGTGGTTTGAGACACCTGAGCCAATCAGTACAACGAGGCTTGACCGGTGAAGAAGCCCATCGATATTTAGTCCCCAGCTGAGAATGTCAATTGTTTTCGTCCTTTAGAGACCTTTCTCATGTCTTCGATCATCCGGTGATATCTCTGTGTTCCAGCCTCTCATATCATGACTTCTCCCCCAGCATCACCGAATGAGAAGGAGTTCTCCAGCCCCTGTACACGGTACTCCAATGCGTCTTCATCATCCACTCTTCGTTCCAGCACAACTCTAAAGTCGCTGCGACACGTAGCAAACAGCTTCGGACTGTTGCTACCGAGAAAGAAGCCAGCCGATGTAGAACAGCAGGCCGACTCTACCATTGGCGAAGACGATGATGATGAAGACGATGATGGGCCTATCTTTCCATCCGGTGGGTCAGGGCCGTATCCAACCAAAGTCCGAACACTCGAAAAATGCCCGAATGGCTACGCACGACTCGCAGCCTTCAATGCAAGTGAACAAAACTTCATGCTCTACCGCGGCTTCAGCAACGTTCACGCACGCCTCCTCTTAAGCCTTCAAGCCAGTATCCAGAAGCTGGAAGCCGAGCTAGACGACATTGACCGCTTCCATAACACCCTTCCTGAGGCCTCCAAGAAGCGCTTGCGATCCTGGGACCTCGACGTCGCAGCCTGCAGACAAGAGAAAGAGGAAGCAAAGGAAGACGGAGACGAAGATGAGTTTCGAACGCGAGAAGATATCCTAGAGGAATTGAGAATACAAGTAAACCGTTACGATGAGCTACTGATCAAAGCAAGAGAGCTTATCTCTTTTCAACGACCGACCGAACGTGATTACCGAAGCGTGAGAAACTGGATCCACAACATTGCGCCCCTCGTAGACGAGGAGCAAGATTATATACTATGGAAAGAGGACATCGTAACGCTCAGACATGGGAGGGAGTGGGCGGGTTTTGACGGCATGGTCGAAGCGATGTTGCATAAGATAGATAGCCGACCCATTCAAGTAAGTAATCTATGTCATGCCAGGTCTCCAGGCTTTGCTCACAACCCGTAGTGGCTCTTCCGGACCGATGATCAGAGGCGTAAATCCACGGATAAGAGAAATTACTACTTTGCACCTTCGAGAGTGTCGACGCTAGTAAATCTCTGCATTACTGTTGCGCTTTTCTTGCTGCTGGTAGCTCCGGTCTTGGCGATGTACCGTCTCTCGACTATCAAGACCACAGAATGCGTGTTTGCAGCTATTGGGGTCTTAATGGTCTTCACGCTGCTGTTTGCTGCCGCTATGTCGCTGCTCACGAAGGCGAAGAGGCATGAGTTGTTTGCTGCAGCCGCAGCGTATTGTGCTGTCTTGGTGGTTTTTGTTGGGTCCACTAACTTCAATTGACGTGGGAGAAGTAAGTCCTTGTGAGGAGGTTGACGTAATGGCTTTGGAGGATCACATGGTACGATGTGAGGCTACACCGCAGCAACTGCGTTGCAGCCACGTAACTACTATATGTTAGTGCTCTACAGGAATGCGGCCAGCCTGTGACATAAAGTCGGGTGGATTAATCTATCGTTTCTTGGGCGTACTTACAATATGAAGAACGATAATAGCTTCCTGATCGACATCATGATGATTCTTCAAGACATAGAGGCCTTGTCCGATAGGCTGCTGATTCTTGAACAGTTCCAACCAAGCAGCATGCCTAATGCTTGGCAATATGACCTCCCCTTCGTTAGGGAAGGCAACAGCGCGCAGGTGCTCGTGTGCTATGTAGAACTGTTATTGGCCGAAACATAGCGGCGCTTCCACATACAACTTTCGCAACTCTCTCTTGTCACGATTGTCGAAGTAACCCTTTTGGTTACTCCAAATCCGGTGCAAGCCTTGTTGTCTACGCTCATGCACCAGGCATATACGGATGATAATTTCCCGCCGGCGGAGAAGGCCATAGGAAGACGCGCTCCAGCGAGCTGATGATCGCAGAGATCTCATCGCCCCGACATGGCCGAGGGTTCGCTAGAGTAGGGGAGTCTTTATCTGGAGGAATGGCGCAGGGGTGGGGAGCAACGTGGGCGTGAAACGGCGGAGAACGCCCGGAAAGAAGCGGAGGCGGTATGGGACGAAGAACAACGTAGGCGTAAGAAGGCGGTGTAAGTCTAGAAAAAGGCCGCAGAGAAGAGGCGCCCGACCATTCTTCTCAAGTTCCTCAATAGACGCCACAACCATCTCCACTCCGGTCCCCTGTCTGGACCAACCCAACACAGTCGACACGAGGCAATCCCAGCACTGCGAACAACAAGCTTCCACTAGAAAGGTGAGCCCCATGGGCAGACTCCCAAATATAGCAGCTGACTAATCAGGGCGATCTCATGTACTCCGCTAGACTTCAAGAACCACACTAACACGCTTAGCCTAATTCTAAGGCTCCAAACAGTATTACCAACGTAGGATTAGAGTTACTCTTCAAGCAAGACAGATAAGCTTACCTGCCAGAGTAAGCTACGGATGTCCCGGAACGCCATCGTAAGCGAAACCTATCAAATTGCCTTCCGTGCATTTAAAGTTTGGTAAGATTATTAGGCCGAGATATTCCGGTAAACGATGCGCAGCCTGTACTTGTATACTTCTCTTACTGCACGACTCAAAACCAGCATAGATTCACTATGCGCCCGCAGCGGATTAGTGATTCTGCGTATTACTACTTTACTCGTAAACGTTCCCATACTAGCGCAAAGCTTCTTTTGGCTCTTAGAATCTTGCTTCCACTGCGTTTGCTACCTCTATCGCGACATCAGTGGTTACAGGGTTTTTCCGCATCACAGCGTAAGAAGGAAAACAGCAATTACGATCGTCAGAGAGGTAAAGAACAGCGGCCTGCAGAGCAGTGAGCAGTTCATCCAAGGACTTCTCAGGTTTTGGGAGCTAGCTGTCACAAGCCTTAGATCGCACCAGGATCGGCAAGATTGTGCAAGTATATTATTAAACATAGTCCGTGTTGCCTGTTTCCATTCGCGCAAAGACTTGTACCCGGTAGAACAAACTATCAAAATTACCAAGAGTAAGATGTCAGCACGGAAAGCGCTATTACTCCGTATAATCCCGAACAAGGCGAAACGACAAGGACATGATGCTTTGCACAAGTGAGAAGCCGGCTCTGTTCAGCGATGCTCTACCGAGGCCTCGTTTCCTGCATAATCATGGCATCGAAGTAAACTCTGACCATCCTGAGACATCTTGGCGACGATATAAAGTCTGCTCTCCGGCTGTGCTGGAATACTTAACCATCCTTCACAATCACAAATACTTCGATCCACCAACAAACAACATGAATCTTCTGGTCCTTTTTGCTATGTTCGCTTCTATCGCTTACGGACAAGACGGGGCATGTATTCTCACAGATCACGCACTGTAAGATCTATCTACTGACGGATACCAATAGTTGTGTTTCATACCTGACGAAGGTGGACCTGGAGAATGTGTTCCATTCAGGCCAGTAGCTAACCGACGGTGCCGGGTATGTCTTATCCATCTTGCGACAGAGACGAACATTGTTGACACGAAGGTTCTGCGACAGGACGCGCCATGTACGGGGCAACAAAATGATTGCTGGGTTACTGGTCTCAACTCAGCGAGGTGTTCATAAGCTTGTGAACTAGACAGCTAAAGTCGCGACGACTTCTTGCCAGGTTCAGGCGAGCTGAGAAGATGAGTTGAGATGGTTGTGAAGTTGGCACGATCCTGGGTGGAAGTAATAGGAAGCTTCTGGTGTGAAGACAAGAGTTGGTTCCAGAGCGATTGCCGTGTATCCAAGATGCGAGAGACCTCTCAACTCTAGCATACACAAATATCATACACATTCAGTCGGCTGACCAGGCTCGACACTGCTCATCTAGCATCAATGAATGCTGCCCAAGTTTTGCGAGATAAGGCTCATCAATGTACAGACCCCCGCTGTGAGGAATAGCGCTGTAATCAAAATCCACGATGTCCCATTCTCGTCGTGTAAGCGAACAAAGCTCTGGCACTCCTGCATCAAGAAGTCGCCTGTGTGTGGTGACCAGATTGAACGGACCATGCTTTCACCAGAGAGGTCGGCCCTATGGGCAGGCAAATAGTATGTTTATTGTGTGTACAAAAACAGATGAATTTCTTCTCCTCTCTTCCACCCTAACAGACCCTTACTTCTATAGCAAGCTCTTCGTCCGTGCTCTAAGTAACTACTCTGTGCACCAGCACACTATGTTTGGAAAATGTGTGTAGGTACTAGAGACGATCGTTTTGCAACATCTTCCGCCAGCTGCGCTATACTACGAGAGCTCATTAGCTCAAGGGATGGAATCTGCGCGCTTAAGAGTTTTGACATCCAATTTTGTAACTCTACCGAAACCAAAGAGTCCATACCGTAACTCGCGACTGAGCGACTAGGTTGCAAGTCCTGCTCAGGAAGCACCAGGAGCTGTGCAATCTTGGCTCTCAATGCTCGCCAGGTGAGTTCCTTTGCCGTTTTGGGTGTTTTGACGGTCCTTAATGCTGTCTGGATATCAAATACGTCTTCTTTCCCATCGCGAGTTCCATGGTGACGGTCAGGTGTTCGCTTATAGACATGCAGAAACTTAGGATCTTGGTATCGCCGATCTCCATGGAACGAGTCTGGGACTTGACGTCTACCACCGCATATGATCTGAGCATTCTTCGGTTTGCTCGCTCGAGAATTCGTCATCGCAAAGTTCAGCACCGCTAAAAACTCATCAATCGTGTACTCACGCAAGCCCAGGCGTCGATGAGACATCGCAACATGCTCATTTTCAGCTACAATCCCTTCACCAGCTATCATTCCAACATCAATACTGATAACAGGATGACCGTGGTGCGCACGATTCTGAGCAAAGGCATCTAGAAACGTGCTGCTTGCACAGTACCCGCTGAGAGCTGGGGCACCAGCAATGCCATCGATACTGGACAGTAAAATGAGGAAGTCGAGATCCTGGAATGATGATTCATGAAGATTGATAGTTCCTTCCACTTTGGCAGAGAGGCTTTCCGTCCAATCTTGCGCTGTCATGTCTTTGGAAAGTCCAGTCTGCAGGTTTGTTACTTAGATCTCAGGGAAATTAGAGTTTGATAGACTGACCTCGGGCGTCATTGCACCTTGGAAAATGCCGCTTAATGGACGATCATGGGTGAGATCTTGAATCTCTTGCGTAAAGGCTCGATCGGAAACACTGCCTTGGACCTCTGCGATGATGGTCGAACTTTGAGACAACTCCTGTTTCAAGTTTCTCATTTCCTGAGAACTATGACCCGATCTCGATAAGGTAATGATTTGTCCCGCACCTAAACTAGTGAGGTGACGTACCAAAACGCGACCCAAACCTCCAGTACCACCGACTACCAAGTATGAACTGTCGTGTCGCAGTTTGGGTAATGGCGGCACTTGTGGTTGAACCCTGACAGTTGAGGCTGAATCAAGTTTCAGCACAATCTTGCCTACATGCTTCCCAGCCTGCATGAGTCTGAAAGTGCTCTCGAGCTCCGATACAGGCTTGATATCAATGGGACGTATGGTTGAAGAGATTGTTGAGCTGACAATCTGCAATGCATCTGTAATCAGTTCTCGAAAGACCCTGGGCTTACTTTTAGCAAGTAGCACTAGATCCACGACTGCGAATGTGATGCATTTCAACAACTTCTTCATCTCCAATCTCCCATTGTTTATGAGATCTCTTTTCCCGGTCTCGACAAGTCTCCCAAAGTCTGCAAGGATACTGGCAGTCTCTGTCAATGCATCTCCTGACAGGGAGTTGAGGACCACGTCTACACCTCGATTACTGGTTCGCAACAAAATTCCACGTTTGAAGGTATGGTCCGTACTGCAGAAGATATCATCGTCCTCAATGCCAAACTTCTCTTTTAGTTGATCTCGTTTTGCTTGGGAGCTGACTGTGAGAAAGATCTTGCCTGCTTTCAAATGTCGCGCAACGACGATTGCTGCTTGGCCAACTGCTCCGGCAGCAGAGTGTATGAGTACCGAATCACCGGGTTTGACATGAGCAACATCCCGGAGGCAATGCAGTGCCGTTAAGTAAGCGACTAGAACTGCTGCAGATGTACTGAGTTCGAGTTTCGATGGCGAGAGGAAGACGTGATCCATGTTCAAGTTGCTGATGGTAGCCAACCCATCTGGACCGAAGGCACAAACTTTGTCACCTTTGGTAAATCGGTACTGGGCTGCCTTCCCGACTTTCAAGACCGTTCCACTTCCTTCTACAAGGAGGTTCATTTCAGCACCTAATTGACCCATGCTGGCCATCAGATCGCGGAAGTTGACACCTATATATTCAAACGCCACTTGAACTTCATGTTCGCCGAGTGGGGCTGAATCGCGTTGGCTATGTTCCCAGTAAATCGTGTCAAGAAGACCTGGATGTCGGATTCGCAATCTCAAAGGATGAGACCCATGAGAAATTTCCTTCAGGCGTGGGTGATACTCAGATACCGTATCCTGATTGTGATTGTTCAGGGTATCGTTTGGCATTAATCGTGGTATTAATACTGTGCCATTTCGAATCACGTACTCGGACTCAAACTCGAAGCTTGTCCCAAACGTAGGGAGAAGGATCTTATGAATCAATCCTCCGAGTTCACTGACCGTTTCTGTGCTGTTCGCAGATTCGGGGTCGATATCTATCGTCAGAATTCTGCACTGTTGCTTCTCAGCCCGTAAGCTCCGACTCAGGCCGGTGATTATAGCGTGATGAGGCGTAGAACATTCGGCTGTGGCTCCAAAGGTCACCCAAACGATTGTTCCAGTAGACTCAACAATCTTCTGCAGTGCGATCCACTCTGTCTCTGAAGGTTTTTCCAAGTATGACTGCTTTGAAAGATGCGGTAATATGATGTAAACATCTTGATTCGCATCAATTCCAGATAAGTGGCTTTGTAAGACAGAGAAGCGATCGTTATGGACATCGAATTGACATTTCAGCATACTGGAAAGCTCCACAGTTTGCTTCGTGTTAATGATGGCAATCTTCTGGAAGCCTGGAACGCGCTCTGGCTGCGGAGTGTTGATCGCGATAAGCACACTCATCTCATGGTCTTCAGCAGACTCATAATCCTTCATCTCTTGTGAAAGACCTGAGGATCCGCCTGCCTTCAATGCGTCATCCCATCTTTCGGCACACAAGAGTGGAGAAGACTCCCGGCCGTCGTTCACGCCAAGCCACCAACCAGGTAGCGCGCCACCAAATATACCCCATCGCAATGAAGGATTGGTGATTTCGATGAATACTAGTGCCCCTCCTGGCTTTAAGAGAGTGCGAAGATTGCAAAGTGTTTTCTCCAAAGATGACGTGACGTGTACTACATTTGAAGCGATGATGTAATCGAAGGAGTTGAGCTCGAGTCCTTGGTCCCCAGGGGCTTTTTCAATGTCGAACTTTTGAAATTCCATGATGGAATGCCACTGCTCGAGGAGATGTTTTGTGTGACGGATAAAGTGCGTTGAAACATCTGTAAACACATAGCTCCCTACTTTAGCACCATGGCTCTCTGATAGTTTGCGGAGTAACGGGACAGTCAGACTACCTGTCCCACCTCCTACTTCGAGGATGCGCAGTTCCGAACTCTTGAGTTGTGCAAGTTGAAGATACTCAATCATTTGTGCATGACATCGAAGAAGGTTGTCGTCATCGAGGTAGCATCGATATAGGAGGTCCTTTTCCAATGCTAGCTCCAAAGGATTCACATCTCCTAGAAGAATGTCCCGTAAGTGAGACCCCATCTGCTGAACTGCTTCTCCGACAGCGCCAATCTTCATGTTTTTGAGGTCCGCTGAAGCGCCCACCGCCGCGAATGGCTCAGTTTCAACGGAACGCATCCAACGGAGGAGGTGTCTCCTATCTCCTGTAACTTCCTGCTCGTGGGATACAGAGAGACCCAAAAGTGTTTCCTGAATGGCTTTCCGACAAAAGGGGTCGCATTTCTGACGCAAGTGCAACGGTTCCACTGCGATGGCTTCTCTCTGACAATGTTCTACGATGGCATTCCATGGCGTCTTGGTTATGTCAATGACCCATTCCAGTTCATGGCAAAGCTCCGGAGCTTCTCGATCGCCAGTGTTCATCTTACTGGCATCCTGAAGGGTGGTGAATATTAAGCCATTAGCCTCAATCAAAGCATCATTGGGATGACTTGACGGACTGAAGACTTGAAGTGTTGACGAATGCTTCGATGGTCCGCAGATATCGGCCTTCACTTGGACGCAAAATTCGGATCCCGGTGCGGAGGGTATATCTGTTGACACCTGTAGTTCCGCGATAGATGTCAGAACGGTGCAGTTTTTGAGTCGGTCAACAGCCTGTAGCGCTGAAAATATACACTGCAAGGCAGCTTCCATCGTGGATGCGTGCAGACAATGCTTCTGTTGATACTCTCCTGGCATCATAGACTGAACGTCGTATATAGCGAAATTACACCTCGACTCCCACTCCCGGGTCTGAATAGCGGAAATGATTGAAAACGGGCCCGAGTACTCATTGCCAAGCGTACGCATGTCCCTGTAGAATTTGGTGGGGTTTCTTTCCCTCCATTGCCCCGAAGGCGGGTTGTTTCCATGGGTCGATGCTCGCGATTAATTTTGGTGGCAAGGGACCATTGATACCAGACCCCGACAGTGCTGAACTGATTCGCCCTCGCAGGATATTGAGAAGATCCTGAACTCCTTCCATGTGCTGGATGATTGGGAAGCTGATTGTGCCTGTGATCGAATGTGAAGGAGCGTCTCCACCCCGATGGTGTTGTCATTTGTTATCAGCAGTGGACTTTCGAATTGGATATCTCTGAACGATACCACTGAACCTTTCCATTGGCCATCTCTTGAAAGCGTTTTGATCTCTCTCAATGCTTCAACTACCATGGCGATGTACCCTGCACCAGGGAATACCTTCTGTCCGCCAATACAATGGTCTTTTAACCATGGAATTTCGGCGGGTCGCAGATAGTTCCTCCAAGTAGGTTCATCTCTGATACTATCCGCGGCTGGGACGCCCAGAAGGTCATGTCGAGGTAGATGTCGAAAGCGGTACGCTTTGCTACGACGTGATTCCTGCCAATGTACCTTGTCGTGGAACCACTGGTATGGCGGCAACCCAGTTAGAACTGCTTCCTTTGGCTCTTCTATCGGATGATTTACGCCCCTCAAGCAGACGCGAACACCATGAGAGAAAAGCTTCCCCGCCAGCTCGAGAATAGATTCAAGGGCATCCTGATTTCTGACAAGAGCAGAGGCATAAGTCGTTGTCTGCGATCGGTTACAAGCCTTGACCGTCTGTTTGATTGGCCCTTCAAGTGCACTGTGGGGTCCGATCTCTACCAAAAGCTTCAAGTCTGTCTCTGTTGTGCTGTTGTTTCCATCAGAGAGCGTTGAAACAATACTGGTAATTGCATCAGAGAAGCGGACTGGTAGCACTAGGTTTTGCGCCCAATACTCCAGACCCATTTCAGTTCCATCCATCGGTCGACCTGTAACAGAAGAAATAAGGATCGTTTCGTTATGTGCCGCTCGAGGGTTGATCCCCGAAATCCAGGTCAAATATTCTCGATATACCTGAGCCACGTGATGCGAGTGGTAAGCAACATCGACAGCAAGCATTCGACTGAACACTCCTTCACCAGTCAGGCGTGACTGTAAATCTTGAAGCCGTGGTTTGTCACCAGAGATGGTAACACTAGAAGGGCTGTTGACGCATGCAATCGCCAGCTGATCGGGTGACTCGTCGACTATTTTCCTTGCGACGGTCTCGGGCAGCCCGACTGCTAACATTCCACCATCCAGGTTAGGATGAGATTTCTTCAACTGTACAATGGCGCATCCACGAAAGTATGCAGCGCGAAGTGCGTCTTTCCTTGTGAGAACTCCAGCGGCATATGCTGCTGCTATTTCCCCACTCGAGTGACCACAGACGAAAGCGGGTCGTATACCCCACGTAATCAGCAGATCAACCAAAGCAATCTGTAATGTAGTGCAAGCGGGTTGTGCAATATGTGCTTCGTTCACGATTGAAGCCTCTGATCCCATAGAGATCTCGGAAATCAACTTCCACTCCGCTCCCAGTTCTTGAAACTCTTCTTCTGCAGTCATCATCGCTTGAGCGAATACTGAATAGCTGGACAGCAATTCTTGTCCCATTCGAGGCCACTGAGCGCCTTGACCTTTAATGATCATGTCAGTCATAGCTTCCCAGTCTTATGTCTTACACTCACCCGTAAAAACGAAACAAACTTTGTGTTGTCCACTAAAGTTAGTCTCTCTGATTGAGCCCCTTAACATATCCTCAATCTTCCCACATAACCCATGGTTATCATAGGCTACCATCGCTGCCCGACACGCGAAGTGAGATCTGCGGCAGCCTAACGTGAATGCTAGTGTCTCTGGACTGCAGACATTCTTAGCCTGAAGGGGTGCTGTCAGATGACGCTTCAGCTTTGTAGCCCATCTGGCAATTCCTCCTTCCCGATGATGTGAAAATACAAAAAGATAAGCTCTGCGGTGCTCTGAGGCCGTCTCAGCAGCATCCCTTGTTTTTTCAGATGCGCCGAAAGAATGGAATCTTGGAGGCGCTTCGATAATAGCATGGCACGTGGTTCCGCCGTATCCAGTGCTGTTGATAGAAGCACGTTTCAGCGCTCCTACTGGCCACAAGGTTGCTTCGCGTGGGATCTGTGAACGTTGGTTAGTTCATGCATATCACGCTTTGTGCTTGGTGAATTACAGTGATGCCCATCTGATCAAGCGGAAGTTGTTCACTAGGTTTTTCGAAGGTTGGAACTGGCGGAATGACACCGTTCTCGATCGCCAAAACCGTCTTGATTACAGATGCTAAGCCAGATGCGTTTTCAATATGTCCCAGATTGGACTTGACACTTCCAACGAAGATTTTCTCTGTGCGGTCCTTGCCCATCGTCGTTGCGAATGCTAAAGCCTCGGCTTTGTCGCCAATTATAGTCCCCGTGCCTAAGCCATGATCAGATGGCGTCAACATCCATGTCATGTATTAGACTTACCGTGTGCTTCAATGTATATCGTGTCGGCCAAAGTAAGGCCTGCCTGCTCGTACGCTTTGGTAATAGCCTCAACCTGAGAGTCCATTGACGGCATGGTGATGCCTGGAGTTCTACCATCTGAGACAACAGAAGTGCCACGAACAATAGCTCGGACAGAATCCCCGTCCCTCAGGGCTGCACTTAACGGCTTGAGCATGATACCAGCAACTCCTTCACCACGGCTGTAACCGCTAGCGCGAGCGTCGAAACTGTAGCATCTGCCATCTTGCGACAGGAACCTACGAGAAAAGGGATGGTGTCAGCAGCTCAATTTGATTTCCATAACTTCATAGTACTTACTGCATAGAGGACTGGACCATGAGCTTGTCTGGGTCCAAAATGAGGTTCGCGCCGCCAACCAACGCCTGATCAATATCACCCATACGGAGAGCACGACAAGCCTCATGTATGGCAACCAATGTACTAGAGCATGCGGTATCTATAGTCATGCTGGGTCCACGTAGATCGAAGAAGTAAGATATGCGGTTAGCTAGCATTGACGCCCCTGTACCAGTGAAGCGGTATCTTACTGATGTGTCAGATTTGAGCCACTTATTGCCTTTCTAGAAACAGATTGACGGGACTTACTTTGCTGAGAGCTCAGGATCTCGACCCAAAATCTGGTCGTAGTCCTGATAGGTTGAAGCACAGTATACTCCGGTCTGAGACTTTTCAAGCACCTTTACAGTGAGACCAGCATTCTCGAAGGTTTCGTGTGCCATTTCTAGCATGAGACGCTGCTGAGGATCCATGGCCTGTGCCTCCAATCCACTAATGCTGAAGAAGTCGTTGTCGAAGGCGGCAGGGTCTTGTCGAAGTAGGTGGAGCCCATTGGCATTGAACTATCGAGCATAAGATATAATTGCATTGTTTGACAGACTGGGTAAAGCCTATTGAACCAGCAAGATCGTTTTTGGGGTGCCAAAAAGATTCCAGTTTGAATCTGTTACGAGCGTCTCTAGACCAGCTGGTCATGCCTTTGGATAGCATCTGCCAAAAGGCATCGGGAGTATCCGCCATTCCAGAGAATCGACATGACATACCAATGATGGCTATAGGGTCGAATGACCCGTCGTAGTCCCCATTGCCTTCGTTATCAGTCGCTTTGTCATCCATAGGTCGAGCTTGTCAAGTGAGACGAGAATTTGATGGGAGTAAGTTATCAGCCGTGAAGAAAGTGATGTGAATGCTTCGGGGTGCAAATGCGACATCGCGTTTGACTCCAGTTGTAAATAATCGTTCCATCATTTCTCTGTGGAACAAGTCGTGCTTGGGTCATAGGTTAAGATTGTGCCACGTATATTGTACGGAAGCAATCTTACGAGTACCCGCTGCATGAATGTTGCATCAATGCTGCATGGGGTTGCATGTATGCTGCACGTGAAAAAAGCCGTGGCATAAGAGGCGTCTGCATGTAATCCACCTGGATGTAGCCAAACTAATGCAAGGTCTGTCACGATATATGGTGGCATGATCGACCGCGGTCGCATACTCTTCTCCAATTCACTTACAGGCTTGGACAGAACACATTGATTAAGTTCAACTCTCGTCTCAATCATTGCTTCTCCAACAATCTCAGATACCCCTTAGCATAGTCATCATGCAACAAACTAAAGTTCGACCTAGTATTCCACTTGGACATAGCTACACGAAGCTGACTCCTCTGGACCAATACATGGTGCGTGTGATCCTTCCCATGATGTGTGTTTTCCAGCTTGACAGCGACGTCGATCGATCGAGTGTGGTTCAAAATCTACAAGCCGGCCTGATCCACACTATCGACGAGATCAACATTCTTGCAGCCTATGTCGTTCTCGAAGACCCTCGCCGTGGTACTATCCACCTGGAATTCGAAGAAGATGCAGGTATCACCTTCTTTGTCAAAGATATGCCTGAAGTCCGGTTCGAAGATTTAGCCAAACGCCATTTCCCTTTCTCAGGCATGGAAGCATCTGGATACTGTCCTGAGCCCTTAGGACATACTGAAAAGAGCCCTGTGATGACTGTTCAAGTGACATTCATCACTGGCGGGCTCGTTCTTACTTTCAATGGGCATCATTCTGTGCTGGATGCACAGGCACTAGGCACTTTTGCCGAGACTTGGGCTAGGAATGTCCACGCTGAGTCGCGTGGATGGACGGTTGCGAGTTCAGATCGACTTCCGGCCGGTTGTCTAGATGGGTCATATCTCCTCGGCGGCCACTGTGGGAAGTCATTGCAAGAGTTCCAGACATACAAATCGATCCCAAACTGTCAATTCCAGGAGACGCAGTGTCATATTCTCGAGTCAGCTGTGAAGGGCGATCGTGGACAGCAAGAACATCTAGTTAAACTCTCGCACTGGATCTTAACCCCCGACGCGATCGACCGACTGAAACAAGCCAATCAGCCGCCTTCTCACGATCTTCCATTCATGACTGAAAATTCATTGATCTCCGCGCTCGTTTGGCGGTACATAACTCGGGCCCGACGAAGCGCAGGAATCACTGTCGACAATAGTTCGATTCTGAGCTCTGTCAATGTGCGCAGACGCGTTGATCCACCTCTACCGCTAGAGTACATTGGTAACGCGATCGTTCTAGCACGTGCCAATGCTTCTGTTGGGAAACTGCTGTCGGATGAAAGTGGATCACTCTATCAATTGGCTCATGAGATCACTGATTCAATTGATTGGTGGACCTCCGAACGTATCTGGGAGCTCGCTGGAACAATCGATACCATCGACAACGTATGCAATGCAATGCACCCACCATCCGGCTATGATGTATTGATCACGAGCCCTTCCCGCTTAGAAGACGTGTTAGGGGGCGCATCATGGGGAGATGATTTGGGCCCAATACAGGCTCTACGATTTTCATTCCCAGCGTTTATGGATGGTTTCGTGGTGGTACTTCCGAGCATCCGAGGCGGCCTAGAGATCATGATATGGGTGAACCCGAGAGTGAAGACGTATCTTGGAGAAGACTCTGAATGGCTCCAGTGGGTCTCTGCAGCCACCTGATTGGTAGGGGAGTTTAAGCAATGGCCGAGGGATCTAGTTTTTAAACAAAACAAGCAGTGGAGAGGCTTTCTTAAGGCGAAGCATCTTTGATAACATACATAAATCTAGAAAATATGGGCAACAAGGAGCGAGATGTCTGCCACATTGCATTGGTTGTTGTCGCGTGCATGTGTGCTGAGTTTGCGGCAGGGATGTCAACTATCAAACCAATCTGCTATCAAGCCAAATGTGGCCTTTTCTTGCTAGCTGTCAGACCGGGCTGACGATATGTACTATCCTGCACTATGATCGGTAGTTCACTGATCATACGTACCTTTTTGATTGCATAGCATAGTGTTGCAGGGCTGCGTTCTGACACTCGCCTTGTGGGTTGACTGCAGGCCTATAAGAGAGACTTGCCATCCCTCTATCATGGTATATATTTCCTAATGTATCCTAGGCCACTAGTGAGCAGGGGCCATATTTGGCTTAATAGCAGCTTGGCTTGCAGTCGTCACTTCTGGAGTGAACTATGAAGTCTGACGACCGTAACCGTCGCGTAGCGATCCACAACTTCACATGAGCAGGCCCAGAAACGAAGCTGTATAGCGCCAGACGATAACAGCCTGTCGTATGATTAGGTGCGGTAATCTACTGTGCACTGAATCTTCTTTATGCGGTCAAGGATCTACGCCTAGACATAGCAATGCATCAAAGCTGCTTTTTCCCGTTGAGATGTAGCATCCTTGCAACCTTTGCTGTGGCTGTCTGTTATGGCATACGGCCGTAGTTCGGCTGCATTTGACAGTGGTGTACCATTGCATAGGTTGCAACATAAGTGTCCCAACCAGCCGGCGCTACTCCCACTCCGCTATCGCTGCTGATTGGGCTAGGGTCGCTCTCGTCTAAGCGAAGGTAGCTGCAGAGCTAGACTCGTTAATAATCGAGCTGATTAAGCTGGTCTGACGGCATTCATTGAGACCTTGACCTATGCGAGCTAGTGGGTTACTATAGAAAGTTAGACCGGCTTGATTAGTATGATTATGAACAAGTCTAAGCAGAGCATAGGAAGTCTTAGCACGCCTCCCCACCTTGAAGCAAATACGTCGCTGACGTCAAGGCCTCGTGCTGCCACGCTAAGCCTACGGCGCCCTAGCGTCTTGTTGACCAAGAACATTGAGCCGCGCACTACTCCGACTATGATTTTGGAGGTATGCGCTGCAGCCTTGCGATCCCTCCTCAACCTTGACCATGCCTCCGGTCAACTAACTCAACTCATTTAGACGATCTACAGGATTATGAGGTGACAGAAAAAGAGAGTCCACAAAGGCTGTAGGGTTAGCGGCGCATTTCAACATCCTATCAACATAGTCTCACTATTTGTATTACAGCCTCCTCGCGGGTTGCTAGCAATGATACTTGGTCGCAACGCGTCGAAGATTGCAAAGCAGCACTACCCTCGCTTACTTCACACTCTGAAAAATATCTGTGCAATGCCCTCACATCCCCAGATCGACATGAATCCCTTGTTCTGCTACACGAACGGACTATGGCTATGGAATGAGCGTGAGCAACTGGAGGCCCGATACCGACGTTTTGACGTGTCTAGTCTTAAGCAAGCGGCTTGCAAAGCCGTCGGTGCACACGAATGTGTATCTCTCGATAAGATCGGCGAAGGCAACTACAACAAGGCTTATCGCCTTGAGATGGACGATGGCCAAAAGATCATCGCAAAAGTTCCACACCCTAATGCTGGCCCACCAAAGCTTACTACGGCATCGGAAGTGGCAACTATGGAGTTTGCCCGGACGATTTTGAACATACCCGTCCCACAAGTTCTCGCTTGGAGAGCTACCGACCAAAATCCTGTCCAAGCAGAATACATTATCATGGAAGAAGCGAGTGGCTCCCAACTCCACGAGGTTTGGCAGGATCTTCCACTACGGAAGAAGGTTGACATTATTCGTGAGTTCGTAGATATTGAGAGGAAGCTACTTTCAATCTCCTTCCACAAGTAAGATCCAACTTGCGCCAACACAGAATTCGCGGTCAGTTCAACTTACACACACTATCAGATTGGGGTCATTGTATTTCAAAGATAGTGGTATCGCAGGATGCGAGCCGGCTGTCGTTACAAATGGTCCGCAAGATGTCGACAGTCACGTGGAATCCACTTATGGCATTGGACCCATCACTGGAAGAGAATTCTGGGCGAAGCAACGCAGTGATATGCAATATCATGGTCCATGTAAGTCTCCCAACGTCTATAAAACTCAAATTTAGATTTACAACAGTTGTAGGGACATCTTCTGCAGAATACCTAAAGTCTATCGCTCGCCGTGAGATCGAATGGATCAATGCCTATGCGGACCCACAGGAACCGAGCAAAACTCCATGGCAGTACACGAGCCCACAACAGATGTCTCCGGGGGCTCATACAGCCCTGTTAGAAAAGTTTCTAGCCACAGTTTCATATATTACTCCTAAGGATCCAGAGCTTGCCTCTCCTAGACTTTGGCACCCAGACTTCCACGCTGGTAACGTCTACGTCGACGACCAAGCCCGGATATCATGCATCATTGACTGGCAGGGAGCCTGGGCTGGCCCGATGTTTATCAGTGCCAATCCCCCATTGCTTCTAGACTATGGGATTGATATGTTGACGAAGCTCCCTGAGAACTTCAAAACACTCGACGATGCTACGAAGGATAAGCTCAGATACCAGGTGTCACAGTCTATCTTGATTCACACGTATGAAGAAACCACGGTGGAGAAGAACCCTCTAATGTACAAGGTTATGCGACATCCCCACGGTCAGACCCTCAAGCAATTAGAAGCTTTTGCTGGCTCTACCTGGGACAACTGCCTCTTTCCTTTTGAAGAATGTTTGGTTCGCGCTGAAAGGTGTGTTGATCTATTTACCATTATGTTTCCATGCTGACCATTGTTGCAGGGAGTGGGGTCACTTTGATACGAACGAACCATGTCCGTACCATTTCTCATCAGAGAAGATACGGCAACACGACGAAGAGGTAGACTCTTTCAATAAGAGCCAGGAATTGTGGAAAGAGTTACAAGGTGTCTTGACTGATGAAGGTTATACGTCGAAGGAAAGTTATAGTAAAGCTGTCAATATACTCAAAGATTTGCTGGAAATAGGGCTGGGCAACCTCAAGGGCGAGGAACGGCGCGACTTCGACAAAGAGACGCGATGGGTCGCAGATCTCGATGAACATACAACCTAGCACTTGAATCATATACCCAAGAATAATCATAGACACGGACCGCATGGAAGGCGATGGTAAGACAATCAACGACTAGCTATGTGGCTTTGAAGGATTAAAACCTGGGAGAAGACGACTATATTACTTCTTTCGCCTAAGCTATTGTACTTTGGCTTTGATAATGCGGCTCTTAGCTGTCTAGTTGCCGCCACTGATGTCGACCTGTGTATCGTGATTGCTGTTGAATTTCCACGGACCTTGGTACTAATCTTAATGATGACGTTAATGCCAGTGTTGGTGCCACAACTAACTACTATGTTGCCTGAACCCTGAAAATTGCGACCAGTGCGAGGAAGACATGAGCATCAACCGTGGTGTACAGCTTGGAGAGCTGCTTCCGTAGTATCTCTCTATTGCTGATCTGCCACCGTTCTGGCATCAGAGCGTGATAAGACGGAAGAGTTTGGACCAGCAGGCGTACTTGATGGTGAGCTACGGCTACTAGCTGCGAAAGAAGTGAGGTCTGTGCCAGTATCAAAGGTATCAGAGTCTAGGGTCAGTCATGCCGTACCTTGCTCTCTGAGAGGAATAGGTCAGTTACTGACCTCATCGCTTCCTACAAGTGATATGTGACACATCTTGCCTTTGTTACTAATACCCCATGCGATGCTCACGGAGCGATGCTTGGTGTTTCAGGGTTCTATTCAGCCGCCGCTGATGTAGGAGGTATAGGCCGTCGATAATAATCAGCCTATGGCTACCCATCGTACCGGCCATTATATGCTTGATAAAGTGCTGCAACCAGGCTAAACCAATCTCAATTCTTGTTGAGCCGTTGTCGCTAACACTAATTTGCCAGTCTTTTGGTATGTCGTGATACCAGGTGCTATCGTGGTTCTTGGCTTTGAAGATGAAGAAGCGCGGGACAGCCCAGCCCTTCGCGTTGACTACTGCAATCAACGTAACCCACCCGCGATTGCTAGGTTGAACGCCTATAGTCCAGCTGCATCTTTCCGAAGCAGTAACAGCCTTTATTCTTCCTACGACATCTATAGTGGAGCCAGTCTCGTCAAAGTTGTAGGTATCCTAATCTAGGATGCGGTACCTCATCTTTTTGTTCTGTCCAAGGTCAAAACAGGGCTAATGACCGCTGAATCGCTGCACAGGAATCTCTGGCGATTGTGCTGTCGATTCAGTCGAGCTTTGAGCTCAGGCTTGCGACATACGAGGTTGCTGGCCCACTTCTCATCAATTTGACCATCACCGTGTATAGCAAGCGATTAGTGAGTCACTTCGCGCGCATATTCTAGCGTAGGCGCAAAACCTCGCGTATATAGCTTTCTTACGTATCGAAATAGCGTGGTTTCTTTGTATTTCGTAAGCCTCGACGATTTGGCCTTGGATTCGCATCGTGATGTCGTTCCGGCGCGTCGGTCATGGAGGGTGCTTCGACGCACGTTGTAGATTGCTGCAACGTGTTGCCCACTAAAGAAGCGCCTTCTCTTATCGCTTGAATAGCTAGGATAAATACATCCTTATAACGGAGTACTTCTCTGTTGTGTTGTCGAGACATTGCAGCTGAAAGCGGAGAGTGGCGCAATCTCGGTGGGGTGGTCGGCTCGCTTGCCGTTCACGGTGCATGTTTTTGTTCTGGGAGAGAGCTGTCTGTCGGTCAAATGAGTCATGAACCACAGGGACTCCTCGACGCGGAGTCTCGGCAAGGCATCGCAAACTCCTGGGGTAAGAATCCTTTGACCTTTCTGGAAGGTAGCTCGCGATCGTTGTGTCTTGATTGGCTGGAGTCATGCAACAACTCCTGTACGAAACGATTTTTCAGATATTTTCCCCTGTAGGAGTTTCTGATCAGCCTGTCGACTACCTGTTCACGGTATTACTTGACAATCAAGATAACACGCTCAACTAGGTAGCGAATATCGATACTTCACAGGGCTGCCTAGGTAGCGAAGGATTCTGGCCGTTACATGGGGACGAATCCTACGCCCCATGCTATGCCGCGTCCCACGGCAGTGCATTGAACAAGGAGCCCACTTTATCGCACCAGGAGGGTCTAACGTTCGTCTCATGTTCTGCAAACCTTTGCAACACTGATCGTCAACATCATGGGATTGTGGGACGTGGAAGACTATGGCACCATCGCTGATAGGGCTTGCTGGTCTATGTTCGCAGTCACAGCTGGCGAGTAGCCCTCTTATGTTGCGCTGAATGGCAGCTAATTGTCTTGTAGCCTTCGTGGCGTTGAGAGTCGGCACTCGCATATCCAGCAAAGGCGGCGGCCTTGGTATGGACGACTATATCACCGTATTCTGCGTCGTTGTGATGCTCGTCACCTGTATCCTGATCACAATCGGCACCCAGTACGGTCTTGGACGAAGAATGGAGGCCATCGATCCTCCATTGATACCGCGAGCTCTCAAGTGGAATGTAATCATCAGTTCGGTACTGATATGGACATTTTCGCTACCCAAGTTCGCCATCATCGCTATTCTCAAGCGCATTCTGGACTACGGCCTCAAAACGACGATACTATTCTGGGGCCTCGCGCTCAGCTCCCAGGCCTGTATATTGGCTACCTCGATCTGGTGGTACAAGCAATGCGATCCGGTTGAATTTGGCTGGGACAGAACCATACCGGGCGGAAAATGTGCCAGTACCAAGGTCATGTCAGATTTGGGCTATTTCACTTCGGCCTACTCTGCCTTCCTAGATGTATTCTTCGCTCTGTACCCGATCCCATTCATTATGCGCCTCAACATGCCACTCAAGAACCGCATCCTGGTCTCGATCGCGCTGGGCCTTAGTATCCTGGCCTTCATCCTCACCATCTACAAACTGACAATCTTTGGGGAGATTTTTGTAGTACTGGCTAAGAACCCGACTTGTGAGTCGTTCACTCCGCACGTTTCTCAGCACAGAACTAACTTTGTTAGACCCGGTTCCGCTTCTCGATATACTCGGTCTAGGAGAGGGTTGCATTCTCGTGGTATGCTCCTCTTTGCCCACGCTGGGCCCGCTCTTCCGCTTGGCCAGAGGCAAAGTACGGACTCTCAGTGGCAGTAAGACCATCAGCCAGGGAGGACGCAGCAGCGCCACCCACCGAGGCCTATCTAGCACCAACGGGAGATGGGATAAACTCCAAGGCCATCAATTGGGTGACGAGGAGAGGACATCGAGCCACGCAGGTGAAAGCATCGACGACATTCCGCTTGTTTACCACGGCGCGGATCAGATCCACAAGACACTTGAGTTTGAGGTGACCACGAGCGCAAAGGGTGACCGACGGGCGAAGCCAATTGGCGATCGTGACACTTAGCTTGGTGTCAACGTGGGGGGCAGTACTTCCTCTAGACATCTACACGCGCGATAAGGCAGCAGCATCGTGGTGATGATGTGATTAGGCAAGCTTTGGTGTTGTTGAAACGTTGTTGAGGTAATGTTATCAAGGTGAAGAACTGTGAAAGAATGCGACTTGAACAGGAACCTAAGGCAGCATTGAATTTCATGTTTCTACAAGAAGTCTCACGTTCCCTGAGTGAAAACCTTATTTCAAGTCCTTAATACAGACTTTTCAGCAACACCAAGGTTCATTTACTACAATAGATACCAACCAGTAGGTCCTGTCAAGGTCGCTCGTACGAGTCTGGGGGCTGCATGCCAAGCACGACATGCCGAAAGTGGCGTGAGAAGTACGCGGGGGGCCGAACAGGTGGGTCTGCCCCTGAGGTACCCTTGCTCACTTAAATTTCGGATACCGTGTCCTCAACTGATCAGTGCTCACCAATTCAGACCGCATGGCATCAAATCGTGCGGATTTATTCAATGAAATCAAAGACCAATCACTGTATCAAATAGCCGAGTGACCAGACGATCCCTAAGAAGTTTGGCCATTCCGATTATATAGGGTCGCTGAGGACGAATTACGTATCAGGAAAAGTACATTCAAGAAAAATGGACCTTAGTATGCGCTTATCTGTTACAAGAAATCTACTAACTACTATAGTATTGGAAACCCTCTAGTCAACCGGTAGACATGGTCAGAATCCTACGGTAGATAAGAACATTTCCCTTTGTCAAGTAGTAGACCGCGTGTCGTTTCCGTTGTTCCTGCATCTTTCCCCAAAAGTTAATTCCCATTTCCAACATGGCATCAGCAGACCAACTTATCGGAGCCCTGGAGGGCCTCGATGCGAAGTCCTTCGTTAACGAAGCAGAGCGCGTCCGTGCCATGGACGCGCTGACGCTGGCCCTGAGCAAAGTACAAAAGCCGTGGGACATCGTTTGGCAGCACTGTTGGGTCAACCCGGCCACCAATGCATGCGTCAAGACGTTGATTGACGCGGGTGTCTTCAGCAAATGGATCGAGACAGGAGGAGGGCAGAAGACTTGCGCGGAACTGGCCGAGTTAGCGGATGCCGATGTAGTGCTTGTTCGTAGGTTACATATCTGCTTCGCTTAACTCAAGATGAGCATTCTGACGGCGATGCAGGACGTATGATTCGGCAAATATCTGGGCAGAATCTTGCCATCGAGACCGCCGAGGACACCTATGAGCCTACACCGTGGATACGCGCTCTCGCTGAGGATCAGGCCCTCGCCAATGTCTATGGTGAATTCTATGGCTTCGTCAATTCCCCTATGTTCAGGACTTTGCCTGCCTACCTCAAGAAGACGGGATACAAAGTCCCTACTAACCCCAACGACGGCAACTGGCAGTTCATGAGAGGCTCAAATGAAAATCTGTTCCAGTCCCTTGGCGCAAACCCTACCGCCGCAAGGGAATTCAATGATGCCATGGAGAGCCACTCCAAGCATAACCTGACGCCCTGGGTTGATGTTTACCCAACTGAGACTCTTGTAAAAGGATCCAAGCCTGACCGGCCCCTAGTCGTCGATGTCGGTGGTAGCAAGGGCCACGACCTGATCAAGTTCCATCTGCGCCACCCTGATATCCCCGAGGGCAGTCTAGTGCTTCAAGACCTGCCCGATATTCTCAAGGAGTTGACTATTGACGACACCATCTCCATCCACCCTCATGACTTTTTTGAACCACAGCCCGTGAAAGGTGCCCGTGTCTACTTCATGCACAACGTGCTGCACGACTGGGAAGACACACAGGCGAAGCAGATCCTTTCTCACCTTGCTGAAGCTATGGAACTTGGATACTCAAAGCTTCTCATCCACGAAAGCTTGGTCAGCTCTGTGAAGCCGCTCGCTCGTGTGACAACGTCCGATATCACCATGATGGCGTGCCTTGGTGCGAAGGAGAGGACGGAGGCTGAGTGGCGGGGGCTGGTGGAGAGTGCGGGATTGAAGGTGCTTAACATCTGGAGGCCACCTCACTCTGTGGAAAGTGTTATTGAGGCAGAGCTAGCTTGAATCGCTATTAAGACAGCTGCTACGCCTGCCTCTTGCCTTAAGGCGCAATATAACCTCCTTGATTCTACGACGGACATCATGCTACGCCCACTGCCTACAAAGCCGCTATTTCTAATGAAGATTTGCCACCCCTGTTGTAAAATAACCACACATTTCATCGTACGTATGTTTATCAGGATGATCAGCATAAATCCGCGACTGCATCACTCACCTAACACTTTATCTCAACATGTCTGTCGTGGGAGCTTGAAGCATTGGGTATCTGGACACAAAACTTGGCGATTTGTGACACTTGAGAACTCCCACCAGCATGCAAGGCCACATGTATCAGGAAATGTTGATGTCTCGGGAAAGCTTGTACATTTTGCACCGATCGGCGCCTCACCGCAGTATTCAGGTTGGGGAGTAACGGAAGCTGATTACGGAGCCAAGTAGACGCTGGGGCGCTTCAAAGTGATGTTAAACTCGTTGGTTGGTTCGTATGCAAGAGACGGGAACACCTGGCTACAACCTCCATCACTTGAGGGCGGACCCTTGCAACGGTGGTCTCGATGAGGTCGCGGGAGTCGGCGTCGCCTTCTCCTGTGGATGTCATCGTAGACATCCGTGTTCCGACTGGGACGGGTACACAGGCTTCCTCATGCCTTCTACAACGACCCTCAAGATGTAGGCTGGAAAGTCAGTCATGGATGGTATGAGGCGCTTCTTATTATTACTACTAAAAATTGCTTGATCCGAATCGAATTAAGGCCGTCCTCTCGGTTAGGCAAAGAAGGCGTATTGCGCCAAGAGGGCGTATTAGGCCAAGAGGGCGTATCGGGCCAAGAGGGCGTACTAGGCCAACAGAAGTAGAAGTAAGAGATACTAATACAGTTAGAGATCAGATCGTAATGGAGACTAATATTAGGAGGATGAGAATCGAGCGATGATAGTAATCAATTCGTAATAGTAACTACTTTCTAACACATATGTACGCCCTCGGAACGCGGCGGTGCACGGGGCTTGTCCGCCCTGGAGATCCTAGAGCAGCTTATGGAGGTAGCCGGAGACCGAGGATTCGAGTGATTACTGTGCTAGAGGTTGGATAGGGCTTACTTGGCGTAGCACCCCACGTAGTTGTTGCTCCCTTTGTATTGTCCAGAAGCAGGGACCGTTCCGGTTCACGACTGTGCCTTGTTCCCACGGCATGATGTCCGATTGATATCTTGGCTCCTCAATTGGCAAGCCGCTATCATGCAAGGTCCACTCTGTGCGACAAGCTTACTAGCAGACGGCGAGTATCCATTTCCCTCATAAAGCCACACGGAATAGGTATTTACTTAGAGAAACTAACAACTCGCACAGATCATATTTCCCAGCGTCAGCAAGCTGGCTGACTACATCGCTTGATAAAAGGATCGTTAAGGGCTAGGGTCAAAATACTAATGGAACTTAACGTCATCAGGTATTATCAAGACCGAATGCATGGGCTCAGGAAGGCTCCCGATCCTTCAGCTGGACGTATAAAGATACTCTTTCCCGTCGTGAATACTGTTGATTGTACTAAGAAGAGTAACAACTGCATTCCTTAGCTTACTATCCTGTTCTTACTTAGCTACGACGCTCAACGGGTTCTATCCATTCCATATCTCGAGACTGAAGACAAGACCAGTCAACATGCAAATCATCAATCTTGCTGTCTTGGCTGTGACCTTGGCCACCGTCGGGGCACTTCCCTGGACTCAGGATGCCAGTGGAGCATGGGTTGCCAACAACGCATGGCGCGACGACCTTAATGGCGGTGGGTTGCTACTTCGAGGAAGCTTCGGTTGATTACATCACTGACACGATTACAGTCCACAAGGTCCACGAGGCTTGCGCCGAAAGAGACGGGTCTAGAAACCTCGGTGATGGAGCGTTGTGCGCTTACTCGACTGATGCCAATGGTGGCATGTTTCACGGATGTAAGTGCTCTAGATCCGGAGAGCTCAAAACGAGGAAGCCTTTCTGACGAGATTACCGTGCTCAGACTGTTATTTGGAGAACGACAAGCTCGATTGCATCCAGGGATCTTGCCCTGATCCCTTCAGTCCTTGTCAATACCTCGGCGATGAAGGAATTTGCGAGTTCGGCTATGCTGCGTGCCTGCAGAAAATGAGCTGCAGCGGTACATCCGGGCAGGCTGACTGTATCGGAACTGCAACAGGTAAGTTTTCCCGTGAGATCTCAGCCTCGAAAGAGTGTGGCTTCTTCACTTCCATTGAGCTGTAGCTGATATAAGAATTCTAGGATGCTCTGTGTGCGGTTAACACTGTGGCCAGTCAAAGCCCGCTCCATGATGCAGGGATCCTAAGTTTTGTGGTTTCCTTCGACTTCGCCTTTTGTTCTGCCTTCTATCTTGCGTTCCCATAAAAGACCTTCCGCTGGTCACTGTAGACGGCAAGGGAGTTCACTCCCCCTTCGTCTTCACTGACCACATGGCTCAGCCACCCTGAGCTGGTGTTACCAATTGGAGGATACGTCTAGTTGCAAGTTGTTTTCCAGAGTCAATTTTAACTATTCACGCTCATTCAATACATTTACTCGATATCTATAACGAGTATATCAAAAGACTGCAAGATTACTCACGAACTGACTAGAGTCGCTCATCTTCACTATTGATTCGCTTTTGTAGAATCTACCTAACGTCCTTCCCTGGGTATCGGAAAACACCCTGTGCGGGAACGAAGGCGACTCTTCTACATCTGGCTCCTGTCACCACGCTGCGTTAGATTTCTGCTTGGTGGCATGTTCTTCTTTAAGCCTTTCGTTTCGTATTCTGCGAGTGCGGCTGAAAGATTACATTGTTCCTGCTTTTGCCCTCGTCGTTCTTATTATCGCATCTCGAAGGGTGCTGCTTTCATATCCATGTTGCAGCGCGACCGCAGCTCGAAGAGCAGGCCTCGGGGCAGTGACGGAGCAGCGTAGTATGGAAAAATCATACTGGGACATGTCGAAGGCTTTTTGAATCAACTCGAATGCATCCCGAATTTATCTGGGTCTAAGAGCATCTACTATAACCTAATTGGACTTAGCCTTATGCGCTTACACGGAGATTAGGTGAGCAGAAGGCGGCTGTATTGTATTCAGCGCTAACCCCAATCCGCTCAGTCACAGTCATATCCATCATATTGCTGTTCTTGACAGTGTAGTCCACAGTCATGGTATTGATTTGCCAAATATGGCTATTGCACGAAGCAGAGTTAATTAGGAGTAGGGAGTTGGTTGCTCGGACCCACGTGTTCTCTCGTCGATGCATCGTCATCGGCGCGCTTGCCTTGTTTTACCGAGGTGATCATCAACACAAGCTATCGTCACCCCTGCTCAGCCCGCAGTTCCTTGCTTCAATTCTTGCTATCAGAGAGGTGTGATGTTGTGGAGGAAGGTTGCGATGTTCACCGTACCACGCTTGCACAGCGTCGCAGGGTCCACGGCGACGCGGTTCTCGCGGCTGACGTCAGAAGCCCAAAGAGCGAGCGCGTTTGCGACCCAGCGTTTTCCATCAACACGGCAACATTCGGTGTTGACGGAACCATCTCCGTCAAGACCATCACTCCGGGAGAGGACGAAGGATAGTTTTCAGTCCCTGAAACGCAACTCAAGATGCATTAGCGTAGCAGCTCCACGCGAACCAACAGCAGGAAGTGAGCCTGGCATCGATATCAGAAACGAGGATGCATGGCCTCAATGGCGTCAGAAGGTGCAATCACAGATTACAGCTGTCGACTTCTCTGCCGACAGGATCGAGAAATACGAGCTCAACAATGAGATGCTTCAAGAGTTCCTTGAGAAGCCCCGAGAAGACTGGGTGACTTGTCGATGGATCAACGGTAAGGAGCCGGCGATGTGGTTTCGTCAAAGCAGCAGGCTGATCTGACTCGACCTACAGTCAACGGACTTAGCTGGGATGTGGTTCGCCTTCTAGGCAAGAAGCAAAAGCTACACAGCCTAGCTATCGAAGACCTGCTACACACAAGGAATCGAACCAAGGCAGACTGGTACCCTGAACATGTCTTTGGTATGTTTCTCAAGTCTGCGGAGGCTTGAGAGTGTATATTGACTGGTAGACAGTTCTTTTGACTCTGCAGCGGCTGCTCCGCAAAAACGAAGGAGTTACAGACGGGCAATCACGAGCACCTCCAAGACACGTCAGCACGAACAGCCCAGCTTACCGGGAAAAGCACGTACCTGCGGAGTACCGACAAGCTGTGAAGACATTGCAAGCGTATCGTACTGATGCAGATCCTGAACGGACACGCTACATGGAGGAGCATTCTACGCTGAACCCCAAAGGCCTCATGGTCTCTGTGGAACAGGTGTCGATGTTCCTGCAGAGTAATAACACGTTGGTATCGTTCTTTGAGCACTCTGCCGACGTAATTGAAGAGCCTATCTTAAAGCGACTGTCATCACCAGAGACGGTTCTGAGGCAAAGCGGCGATGCCAGTATGGTTATGCACGCAATTATCGATGGAATTGTTGACCTTGCCATTCCGATTGCTGCAGCATATGAGGACAGCATAGCCGAGCTGGAGCTGGACGTCCTGACGGACCCCAGTATTGCACATTCAAAGGCTCTGTGAGTCTTTCCACGCGTTGCGATGATGACAGACCACTCACACTCCCAGGTACATCCTCACATCAGAGCTCTCACTCCTTCGATCCCAAATCGCTCCGATCACCAGTCTCGTCAACGCCCTCCGCCAACACAACTCGAACGCTCTGATGCAGACGACCAACTCCTCTCAAGGACCCTCATCGTCTCACATCGCCAACTCTCCACCTCCGTACACGCCCAAGGATCCGTCGACAGCCTCCATCACTATCACAACACTCGCACACACTTACTTCGGCGACGTAGAGGACCACTGTATCACCGTCACAGAGTCTCTTGAGCGCATGCGGCGCTCTGCAGACCGCATGATCAACCTGATCTTCAACACGATGGGAGCATACCAGAACGAAAGCATGAAGCAGTTGACCTTTGTCACAATCCTGTTCTTGCCAATGACCTTCTTGGTGGGCTACTTCGGCATGAACTTCGAAGACATGCCGTGTCTGAAGAACAGCGATGCATACTTCTGGTGGCTCTGCATACCAGTGACGGGCACTATGGTCTTGGTCCTGATGTGAGTCTGCCCGTACACATCATTGGCGTAAGGTTGCAGTAGGTTAACTTTGTGCAGGCGGCAACGAGTCTGGCGTGGATTGACGCGGTTCTGGCGGCGGAGAGATGCTGCCAAGTCGCGCAGGGCTAGATACTTGAAGGAACAGAAGTGGTGAACACTCAGAGGACGGTAACCCCAGTATGTATGAGCAGCGACTGGCGGTGCATTAAACTTGGGTGACTTTCTATAACTTCCAGGAGGTCGCACCTTTTGCAATTATACCAAGATCGCTGAAGAGATGGAGTTGAGATCTTGACAGGCGCGAGCGACTTCAAGTGACATTTTATTCGGCTGAGGCCAGACAATATGAGAGTAGAATTGACAACAGAAGGACCACTAAGATAGCAAAGCTTCAAAATTGAGGTCAGCTCCAAATCATCGATAATGTGACAACGACAAGGTAATAATTTTTGTTTGACTCTGACATACTACCGAGTAGACCCTGTTTACTGCCATGTGACAAGGATTTTGGTTAACATTGAGAGGTCGTGAAATGATCTGCGTTCGAAGAGAATCCTTTCCTGGACCGCGGGTCTTCCTCCAGGCAGGAGAGAATGCTATGGTTCAAAAGGTCTCGTCGTCATAGTCAAGCAATACATCCCACACGATCTTGAATCTCTCAAAAAATTCTGTAAAGTCAAGCTCGCGCACCCAAGACTTCCAGTCCAAGTCTTTCAGAAACTCGAGCTCGACGAATTGGATATAGTCGAATGGCATACCTACAAGAGATTCTAGTGTTTCAGGCCACATTGTGCCGTCGCACAGATTGCCATACGCAATCTTGACAGCGACGCCAAATCTGGCCGTCTCGATGTGCGTAGGGAGTTTATTTGTAAAACTGTTTAGGATTCTGACCTTGAGGAAGAGGAACAAGGCGTAGGGAGTGACGTCCTTGCTTATCGCGTAGATTTCACTGCTGGTTTCCAGCCAGCGTGTGATGCGTGCGCATGTGGCTTGCATAGACACGCTGGGTTGGATTCGTGGATCCATAGGGCTGAACTTGGCCAGGAGTATCCTGAGCTTAGTTTCCGACGTGGCGGACATGATGTCGTGTAAGAGATTAGGGGGAGCGCCACTGATGAAGCTTGCTAGTTTGGTCAACTCGTCTCCGAGAAAGTATTGAGTGATATCCGCGGTGGGCACTCTGCCTGGGCTTGAGCGCGGAGTATATTCGAGTGCGGAAGCCATACCTGCCATGCCATACATCTTCTGTCATTGAATTACCAGTAGGTGAGAGTAGACTTTAGTACTTGGGATACACTGGGTAGACAGTCGATCGCTGCACTGTGAGTGAATGAGTCCACGCTGTGCCCTCACAGAAGGCCCCAGGCAGTGTTCTGCTTTGGGAATTCGCACCGCATTCTAGCCGCCATTAGAGCTGGTTAACATTGTCATCAACCCTTATGGTCAGATTGTGTTCTTGGAATCATCGCCTAGGATGACTTTGTTTCTTCACAGATGAGGGTCTATTCTGCTTTGGGCTAGATCTCCCGGCGCTCCGCAGCTTCCCGAGCTCTCTCCCCGCATGTGCGTCTGCGCGTCCTCCATGCACCCAATGGCCGTCCCACTGCCACCTGCCTCGAACCTCCACGCCATCCTCCTCGTCACCAAATCGCGGTCGCTCGGTCCTCGCCTTGTCTTCCACTATCCGCCGCTATCGCCGTCAGCAGCCGCCCTTGCCGCGGCCAAAGACCCAGCCTGGTTCCGTCACGACACGTCCACGGCCAGCGTTGACTCGCGAAGCTCAGATAGCGACTGGGACAGCAGCACCGACTCGGACGATGAAAACGACATCGAATTAGGCAGTCGCACTAGTGGCGGCCGTCGATCGGGAAGAACCTTGACTGGGCGGGTGAGCGACAAGGACAAGCTGGGGTCAGGGCTATGGGGCAGGCAGGAGACGATTGATGAGGAGGATGCAGATGACGACGATGACAAGGAAGCTACTGGAAGTCGGGGCAAGGGCGGAGATCACGACTGGGGCACGGTGCTCGGCTTCAAGACGGATGCGCTGGAGAAGATGCTGAGCCCCAGCAAGGAGTACAACAAGAAGCGATTCGAGCTGGGCGTCGAGAGCATCGTCTTTCTGGGCGCGCCCATGTTCGTCCGGGAAGACGGGCTCTGGAAGAAGGCGAAGCGGAAAAGGAAGAAGCGATCGGACAAGCAAAGACTTGAAGATGGCGATCTGATGAAGAATCTCACAAGTGCCAGCGATGACGATGACGCCGACTCCCCCGAAGCGCCTGCGAAACCCGTCCCGGAGCCGTTCAGAATGCCCGAGGGATTCGAGCCAGGCTACGGCCATGGTTCCATGTCCAGCGGACCCTCAGGCGCTCCCTCAGAGGCTGGATCCGACGCGCGGAGCAACTCGACGAGCCACGACAACAACAACCCCGACATGACCATGTTCAACGTCGTCTTCGTGCTGAATCCGCCTGCACTCGAGTACCAGCAGCGCGTCAAGGAGATGTACGATAACGTTACGCGCAAGTATGCAAAGGCACTCAAGTACGAGGAGGCGCGGTTTCAGTACGTCTGGAAAGAATCCAAGCGCATCATTGACATCAAGCAGCGGGCCAAGGAGACCAACGAGTCTCTGACGGCGACGTGGAAGAAGATTGTCAGCACATCACCGCTTGCCAAGTCCATCGCCATCATGTTCGATGCCATCTCGCACGACAAGATAGCTCATATCCATTTCGACGCGACCTTCAACACATCCTTTCAGATCCCACAAGCCGATTCCACGCCATACCTCCCCACCGCCATCGAACCTCAGATGCCAGGCCTATGGCTTACGACCTCGAACGTTATACTAGAGGACGACGATGCACCCATGACGCAGCATGCCGCCCTGTTGCTCCTGGAGGATGCCGAGGTGCTGATCAAGGACCTCGGCGGCGACGCTGGTGGGAATGCGGCGGCTATCGCCTTCTACATACGCAACATCGTACCCACCAAGTCGCTACTGAAGATCTCCAAGAAGCATAATATATCAGCGCATGATATGGAGTACATAGCGAGTCATCTTGTCTATTGGCGGCGCGCGCGTCTTATCGCTCCTCTGTCACCACGCGACACCTACATCGTCAGTCCGAATGCCGATATGACTGTTCTCCCGGCCGCGATATCAGTCTACGCACAGCGCTTCCCTACGTTGCCTACGCTACCTAAGGTACTGAGCATGCTTTCCGGTACGCCCCGACCGTACAGAACCTTTATACCCACCGCCGAACATCGCGATGCCTACATGGAGATTTTAGCTTGGCTCATGCGTGGAGGCTGGGTCACACAATTGCGCACATTTGCCTGGGTACGGGTAACGCCTGAGATCAAAGCGCAAGTGGCAGCCGAGATTGAGCGGGAAGAGCGTATCAAGAAAGCCGAAGAGGCGCGCAGAGAGTTGATGAGCGACAACGATTCAGTAGCCGACAGTCTGCTCTCCGACAAACGAAGCAGTTTGCTTTCTCTAAACTCGGTCAGGACCTCGTCCCCTTTGCGACGCACGCGGCGAGATGCGGATGAAGACATGGATAGCAGCACCATACTGAGCCCGCGTCTCGGGTCGACAGCCATGTCACGGAACTCTTCTGCTCGCACCGGGTCTGACGCCGGCAGTACGAGTAGTCAGCGCACAACCATCGCGCTCAACCCATCGCAACGAGCAGAGTCACCAACTTATCTCGGGCTACGAGACGCAAAGCCCCATCGTCCATCACCGCTCCATCTCAAGCCCGCCTCGCCATCGCCATCGCCATCGCCATCCCGCAACTCGATCGTCTCACCGACATCTCCCGTCGAGAAGCTTACACTACCAGACCCCGCTTTGTTTACCCACACCACGATCCTTTCCCCACAAAAAGCATCATCTATTGAGGCCAGGTGGCTTGATAAGATTGCCCAGACTTTTGAAGAGACTGCGATGATATCCGCGAATCCGAGCCCACCGAAACATGCAGATGGTGGCTTTGGTGGTATAACGGGCAAGGAACTGAGAGAGAGCTGGCCTATGCTGCTGAGGCATTTGGATGGTAAGCATGCGATTGAAGATGTGTCGGCTAGAGAGGGCATTAAGCGGAAGAGAGTTGCTGTGCTCTTCAATGCGGTCAAGGAGAGGGGGTGGCTGGTCATTGCGCGGCATTGGTGAGTAGTGTAAATGATGCAGTGGAGGTTTTTGATTCGATACCCGTGCGTTGTAGCTTTCATCCGTAGTTCCGTCGGCCATTTTTGACTTTGCATTGGTACAGATTTACAACGCCTTGGAAATCTTGCGAATCAGGATTCTTCAGGGGCCATGCGACCATGTCTTTTGGCGAAGCGTAACCATGGTCTGCTACGTGCGGCAATCAAGGTCACTATGATAGAAATTTCAATCATTCTCTGGGAATTTTGGAGTATTGTATATAATATCTTCTTCCCGTTCATCGTTTTTCGTCTTCTGCATTAGACTCTACTGCACAAGTGTTCTTCTCTGAGCCAAGAAGAGGAATACATTATCTATCTACACCAACATCCAGCCATCCACCACACCAAGGGACCTTCAACTCCAACCATTACGACAATGCGCAGCGTCCTCGTCACCATTTTGGCCACGGCTTCCACGGCCCTTGCCTGGTATGATCACCCCAGCATGGTCACCGAGGCACAAACGACCGATGCTACATTCCTTCTTCCCTCCTCCAGTGCGACCTCCCCAACTTCGACGGCAAGCGCAACCACCAGCGCGCGCCGTCTCGTCACCAGGGTGACCAGAGCGCCCTCCGTGGACCCCACCACTCTGGCTACTATTGCGCGTTCCAACAAGGAAGAACGCGACGATCCACGCGTCTACAACAACGGCTGGCGAACGTGGATATCAGAGTACGATGGCCGCATGATCACCGTGAAGCCCTGTGTCAAGGCTACAAGGTAAGTAACACTAATATCCGCGTTTATTTCCCTCGAGAAGCGAAACACAATTGCTGATGCAGAATGCCTGTCTTCTAGTCTGACTAATTACCACGGCACACACCCACTTACCCTTCTCCAAGGCAATAGATGTCGTGGCTGTAACCGCGTTCTCGATCCGAATGATGATGGAAGGTATAATGGAAGGTTTAGAGGTGGTCATGATGGGTGGCGCGATCATAATGAGAATCTTAATGATCCTCAGCTTGAGAATAAGTGTCCGTGAGCAGTGACATGGGAGGGAGGGGGAAATGTAGGGTATGGAGAGCTTGAACTGGCTGGAGTGGTATTGGGTTATCTAGAATTGTAATCTTTTTGATGGACAGATTGCTGTTATAGGGGGGGGGGGGGGTGATGTGCAAAGGGGGGAAGTACATGGCGGTTAGATGACTTAGGATAGAAAAATTGACGCAGGTGTATCTCGTGGATACTTCATATTCGCTGTACGGAGCTGCTGTGATGACCGGAATCCTCTCTTCTTGAGATATAGATGGTCATATTGTTGGCTTGGTTTAGTTTTGGTGAGTTTTGTTAGTCACGTGGGTGGTATCTTAGAGGGTTTGTGGTACCGAGAGAACCACTTTGAGTTTGCGGGTTCTGTGCTACGTCGAGGATCCAATAATCATGTGCAATCTTGTGGGTGGCTTCCGCATTATGCTATCCTCAGGCCGGCAACTTCGCGACGAAGAGTTGAACATCATTGAAAAAAAAAATGCCTCAAATCATTAAACCACCATAGGGGTAGTTGCTGCGCTCCACGATGATAGAGATATAGTGTCACACCGCAACATTCTTCACAGCGGATCTTGGATTGTGACCCGGTGAAGGTGGCTTCCCCAGTGGCAGCCAAAGCAAGTCTTGTTTGACCGGCCTGATCCAGAGTTTTTGAACGACCGGTATGGATGCCTCAAGTTATGATGGTTCTGATCTTACGATTTGCCGCTGCTCCATTGGTTGCACATCCAAGCTTGACCCTCACCCATGGATACATGCCTCTGTACCACGAAAACCTTGAACCACAAATTTTAAGAAGAGAAGAACAGAACGTATTTACAGTCGGCAGAGTTTTCATCTAACTTTTTTCCATCCACCCCTCCACAAACCGTCTTTCCAAGAACTCTTTCGTATTCCCAAGATACCAACACTACACCATGAAGTTCACGCTCATCATCACCGCCCTCAGCTTCTTCGCGACGTCCGCTGTTGCAACCAGAGAATGGTCATACAACGACCACCGCAGATCTGTATTCGAAGCAAGTCTAGAGCAAGGTAATTATTCTACTGCCCATACTATTCTCCTTCTACAGCCCCTCCACCTCTGTCTTGTTCCAGGCCGGTCCTGTCTAACACCCCCAGCCAAAGCCAAGCATGCCGACCTCTGCAAGCGTTGGGACGGCCCCCGCTGCCTCGACGACGAAGACAAGCCTTCGCCCTGGGAGATGAACTACCTCGAACGCAAGACAGCCAAGACCGAGAGGCAGGAGGCTGGAGATGCGATCGAGAAGATCCATGCACTCTGGAACAAGTGGAATGCGGAGCAGGCGGACATGTTGAGCAAGGTGAAGAAGGGAGGAAAGACGTATGTGGCGCTGCTTGAGGAGGTATATAGTCTTGCGGATGCCGATGCGGTAACGGGTGTTGATGCTCGGTGTCGGGGCTCGTGGTAGTGACTGGACAGTGTCACGTGGTAAAGCTTGTTGAGATCAAGATGGTGGGCAAGTGGGACTGGTAAGAAGCTAGGTGTGCACACCGTCAGACCTTCTTCTCGCGCATCTAAGGATGGCGGATGGCACCGAGCACCTTTACGACCCGTTGTGATAGCCATAGTATAATGGATGCAGATCATATGCTTACACGCCCTTCAACATGCATTTCACTGCTACATGGAGTCGCGACTACATTCTCGTTTCACAGTGCTGTGCAAATGTGCTGTTGATATTAACCCGCCTCTCCCCAGGAACTAATTCCCTGAGTTGGTGACATGATCGACTGACGACCTCAACCACCACCGCAACAGCGTCCTGGCTGATATGACCACATCGACGTTTTCTCACAACGCCCTTCCACCCCTCGGCCCACATCAGCCGTAAACCGCGCCCTTTCTTGCTCGTCTCAGTCTATTCATATTGCACGCACCACTCGCCATTGTGAAGTCTACACTCGAAACAGCTACGCGTAGCGACAAACTCTCACAGATTGACCAGAACAGTGAGGCTTTTCAGCCCGAATATTCCACAAGTGCCATGTGTCAACGCATATTGAGCCTCTTGAACGAGTTGGTCATCATGTTTCCTGATACCACTCATCCCAGTCCAGACACCATCCCTCTTGTGCTATGTCTGCTTTTCCGATATCGTGTAGCTCTTGCTTCTACATTCCCACGTGAAGCCATAGCGAAGTATGACGTACTGTGTGCAAGCGAGCGCGTCTCAGCTCCCGTCCCATGCTACGTCTCCACCCCAGTTTCAGCCACACAGCTTGATGACGCCACGCTCATTGCTCTTTCGCACATCGCGTACAAGTTTCTTGCTGACGACAGGAAATGGTTGAACCTGCAGCATTGGGTGCGATTACTCGAGGCCAATCAGCAGAGCATATTGGAAGCCGAGAAAACTTTCCTGAAAACGATTGACTACGCCGTTTGCGTTTGACAGGAAGAGTTTGTGCATCTGAGAGGTGCATTTGAAGGTTTGTGGAAAGAGGTATTTAGCAAGGCTGCTAGGCCTGCACCATCAGCTATTGTACTAAAGAGAATACGGAACTGGGCGTGAATTCGACCTCGCCCCGAATATACCTGAGGTGGAGCGATGACGAACTCTCCACACGTGAGCACGTGGTCAAACGCGTCCGTCATCGACGAGAGCATGTCGCGTCGTTTGACTTCCCCTCGAACAAAGATGACCAAAGAACTGAATATGGACTACATCACGATATGCCTGCCTCCATCAATGGCAGATCTTCCTTTCAAGAGTGGTTTTGCATAAGGCAAAATATTACCAGGGCCCATGATCATCGCCGTTTACCATCTGACCCTCGCTTCTTGGCCTGCACGCAGTCGTATCGACGCGCATGATGCATTCCTTCGCGAAAAGCAATCCTTACACTTACGTCGATCCATCCTGAACGCGACTGATGACAACCCGACGATTTCGTTGTGTTTAGCCTCTTACGCATGTGGCATGCAACGTCCAGAGAGACGTATCCTCAGCACGCATGTTGCTTCAGCATCCGTCATTGATCTTTCCCCGCACTCGCGGCATTTCCCCTTGCTTTTCCACCACCTGCATAAGCGGATATGCAATGCACGATCGACCCATAGTGTTGCCGAATGATTGGTGTTCCTGGACTGACTAGTGCAAAGGCGCGACGTTTGCGATTATATCATGACATCAAGACCCTGATTCAGTCTAGGGGTCTCCATCGCGATCTCCGAAATCCCCATGGTGCTGTTGATTCTGCATCATTACCTGCCTCGGAAGGCATGGGCTGACACGGCTTGGAAGGATCCACGAGATTTTTAGACTGGATTGCATCATGTTCCTGCGCCTTAGCGCGCGGGCCGTCCACGATGCATCTGAGATCTAACGTGTACGCGAGATGGACGCGTGAGGTGTGCCACGACGCGTTGCCATCTTATGATGTGTACTGACGTCTTGATAAATCTGTCAGGGCCAACCATTGATGTATAAGTATCCCGTGTGAAAGCACATTCTGTGGTCATCAAGCATCAATCTACTCTCATCAACAACTACAATTTCAACCAACCACTCCCCACTTCAATCAAACATACATCAATATGGCGGACCAGCAGTACAAGCCCACTGGTGAGCAATACAACTACACGCCTGCTTCGCAAGGAGCTAATCAGCAAACAGAGCACGGAGGCCTCAAGCAGGACGGCACCCCAGACAAGCGCGTCGGTACTGGCGGTACGTCTTCACGATCTCTCAAGGCCGCAATCACGCATGCTAACATATGACCCAGAGTTTGCTCAGGGCAAGGTTGATCCCCATGAGGCTGGAAAGCAGGGTGGTGCTACATCCGGCACTGGAAGCACCGACTCCTCCACTGGCTCTTCAGGATCCGGCGGCAGTGCCAAGGGCGAGTTCGCTCACGGCAAGGTCGACCCCGTCGAGGCTGGAAAGAAGGGTGGAGAGACGTCTTAAATGCTCAAGCTTATACCCGGGATCAATCTTTAGGACATCTCTGTTGCAGGATATAGTCATACTTCCAATCGATGAAGTTATCGCATACACTGCAAGCTGAACTTGGCTGATAGCCGGTCCTGCTCATTCGACCCTGCAATGCACAATGTGATCTCACACCTTTGCCGAACAAACAATGACATCGAAGCGAGTGCAGCGTTTCGAGTGATTTCCTAATAACAACTGATCTACTGCAAAGATCGGCTTTATGCGAACCCTTTTCTGCAAGCAAGCCCTCCCTCCATGCTTTCTCCAAGGAAACGCCGCGTATCACCTTTTTGCGCAGCAATTTGCGTATGCGACAACTTAGAAGTTTGAACAGTAGATCAGATCGACATCATCATGACTATTCAGATGAATGCAGTGTTGTGGGTGTAGTCGCGTAGGCCGCCGCTCGTATACCCCGCCATACGCGTATAGCTAACGTTCACCTAGCGATTAGTGTTACTAACGCTATTGTCCGGCACATACTCGGGCCAATCACCATACCTTCCCATCGTATTCGAAACACGGCGTATTCATGAGCGTGGAGAGTGCCTTTGAGTCTTCCCGAGGAGGCCTGATATGTATGGCAATAGTCATGGGGCTCAGAATACGACGTATCAGCAATATTCCCTTGCGTGCAGCTTCGCTTACAGCAGTCCGAACGACTATAAGAATCCCAATAGGCAGGGCTGTGCTGCTGTGGTGTTTAATAGTGGTAAGAGCATTCTTGAATCTTTACGACACCATTTCTGACCCTCACGTCCCACGCGGCCCAGCAATATGCGTGTCGCCAAGGTCGTAACACTACTTTCCACGTCATTACCTATATATTCTGTATGGGCTGCGGATGCGTCTATTCGAATCCCTCTTTGTAAGCTACCCGAATAGTCAAGCACAGGTGTTTCAAGATTGGTGGTAGCTGATCAATCTCATAGCTTGGACTGAAGCGACAGTAAAAGCCACCCATTTTGTTTCTCAGCTTAACACCACCGAGAAGATCGGCCTCGTCACTGGTAGTTATGGCTCCTCTCCATCCCTACCATGTGTAGGCACGCTTGTGGCAATCGAGCGACTCAACTACACTGGCTTGTGCCTGTCCGATGGCCCCGCTGGTTTGTCGCGTTCGGACGGCGTCAGTGTGTTTGCTTCTGGTATCACAGTTGCAGCTACATGGGATAGGCGACTGATGTACGAACGTGGACTTGCCATTGGACAAGGATTCAGAGCCAAAGGTGCGCATGTTCATCTTGGGTAAGCAAATCTGCATGCACCACATACACGCGATGTTAACTTGTATGTCACAGTCCGGCTGCTGGCCCAATGGGTCGCCACGCTCGAAGTGGACGCAATTGGGAGGGCTTCGGACCAGATCCCTACCTTGCGGGTGTCGCAATGAACGAATCCATATTCGGAATCCAGGGAGCCGGTGTGCAGACCTCCTCAAAGCACTACATCGGTAACGAACAAGAAACCCAACGTACCCGTTCTACCCGGGAAGATGGAACAGTAATAGAGGCGGTATCTGCCAACATTGACGACCGTACACTCCATGAGTTATACATCTGGCCGTTCGCCAATGCTGTCCATGCAGGGACAACATCCGTCATGTGTGGTTACAATCGTGTCAACAGCACTTATGCTTGCGCCAATCAGGAAATACTAAATAACATCCTCAAAGACGAACTCGCCTTTCCAGGATACGTCGTTTCTGACTGGGACGCTACGCATTCGACGGTTGGAACAGTAAATGCAGGATTAGACATGGAGATGCCTGGAACCACGAGTCCCACTGGAATCTACTACTTTGGCGAATCACTCGCTGATGCGATCGAAGCAGGCAACATCTCATCCGCTCGCCTTGACGATATGGCGACAAGAGTCATGACGCCATACTTTCGGCTGATTCAAGACGAAGACTTCCCTGTCACTGATCCTGCCAGCGGACCTGTCTTCCTCACTTACACCTATGGCCACCAATCGCCCTTGGCCGCATCTTTCCCCGAGACCCCTGCTCGAGACGTTCGTGGCGATCACGCAAAAGGCATACGTGAGTTGGGTGCGGCTGGCACTGTGTTACTCAAGAACTTGAACAAGACTTTGCCATTTTCGAACGAAACAAGCTTTGGTGTCTTTGGTAACGATCTTCCCGATCCGACTATTGGTTCAGTGTTTCTCAACTACGGTAACGCTGCAATGGGCTACCCAATGGGAACACTCGATATTGGCGGTGGATCTGGAACGGTACGACACACGAACCTCGTTAGTCCACTTGAAGCCATCCGAAACAAGGTCCGGTCTTTAGGTGGGCGCGTTCAATGGCTCTTCGACAATGACGAGATCGCGGATGGAAGGTTTCGTTCGATTTACCCGGTACCGCAAGTCTGCTTGATCTTCCTCAAGGCTTTCGCAACAGAAGGTTCAGATCGGTCCGATCTGGACTTCCATTGGAATGCTACCCTTGCGGTGGAGAGTACAGCAAAGTTGTGTCCCAACACTGTCGTCGTCACACATGGCCCTGGTGTTGTGTTGATGCCTTGGGCTGACAACGAGAACGTAACGGCTATTCTAGCAGCACATTACCCAGGAGAGGAGACCGGGAACTCTATTACTGATGTCCTCTGGGGCGACGTACAACCATCTGGTCGTCTTCCGTACTCGATTCCAAAGGCTGCAGCGGATTACGGTCCACCCATTGTGGAATTGCCTCGCAATGTCACTGATCCAGATGCCTGGCAGGCAGATTACGTCGAAGGTCAATTGATTGACTATCGTCGCTTCGACGCGAATGACGACTTGGAGCCGCACTACGAGTTCGGATTTGGACTTTCGTATACCAGTTTTGTAATGAGTCATGAGTTGAATGTCGAGCTTCGTGGTATGCCTTTGACGCCTGTCCCTGATAAGTCGAAAGGAATCGCACCGGGTGGACTCAGGGATCTCTGGACCGTGGTCGCTGTGGCTACGGTGAACATCACGAATAACGGTGGCCGGGCTGGCTCTGCTGTACCACAGCTATATCTGTCCCTTCCTCAGGATACAACTCCTGCAGGCACGCCCGTGAAAGTCTTGAGAGGTTTCGAAAAGGTGCATCTCCTGCCAGGTGAGACGCAAGCCGTGACGTTCAACTTGATGAGGCGAGACGTTAGTTTCTGGGATGTCGACAGTAAGACTTGGACCATTCCAGCCGGGTCGATTCGTTTCACGACAGGGTTCAGCGCAAAGGACTTGCACGCAGTATGTGACGTTGTAGTTTTGGTCTAGATTCTACAATGGGAAGGCATTGATCTATGTCTAAAGGAAATCTAATCGTAAAACATCGGAACTGAAGGCTCTTTCAAAGCTAGTTCTTCGCCCAAACCAAGCCTCCAGCGTTCTTGCCAGTACCCTCTTCAACATACCTGCAGGTAGTGAAGCTCTGCCATAGATCGACAAAGAAGTTGCTCTTTTGCTGGATGTAGCGTTCGCCGAGAAGAGGAGCAATAGCCCATGTGGCTTCCTCTGCGTGGTAGAAGGGAATGCGTGGGAACATATGGTGGACGACGTGGTACTCAATGATACCGTGGAAGATGTGGCGACCAATGAAACCAAAGTCGCGGTCAACAGTGGAAGCAGCGCCCTTGATGAAGGTCCAGTTTTCGGCCTCGTAGTGAGGTGCGTCCTCGTGTGTGTGGTGAAGGTAGGTAATAGCGACAATCCAGTGGTTCATCCAGAGGTAAGGGAGACCGTATGCCAAGAGAGCAGTCGATGTGCCGACGCTCCTCGAGGCAAGGTAGATGGCGCTCATGGTGAGAATAAGTCCAACGTTGCTCAGGGCGACAAATGGTGCCTCAGAAGGAGTGAATACGGGTGAAGTCGGGTCCAAATGGCTTTGTTTGTACTTTGACTGGGAAGCCCGGTCGCTCTTGGTCAGACTCTTCGGTCCGGCACCGGCGTTCATCAAGATGTAAGCAGGCCAGCCAAGCACTTGGTGGAAGATAAGAGCGCCGACTTGGATGAGTGGTGTGTCGGCAGCGGCGTGGTCCATGATCTTCTCCATGATGGATGGCTCGGTGGTCCTGGCCATGGCATCAGACTTTCGGTGAGGGACGAAAACAGTGTCCTTTTCCATGTGGTTGTGGTAGCGATGATGACGTGCGTGGCTGAACTTCCAGCTAAAGAACGGCACCATCAAAATGCTGTGGAGGAACCAGCCAGTCACAGCGTTGACGGTAAGGTTGTCAGAAAACGAATCATGGCCACAGTCGTGGGCGAGAATCCAGAGGCCGGTAAAGAAGCATCCCTGTACAAAGCTGTAGAGCGCCCAAAGCGGGACCGTGATAAGGGGCGAGGCGTCAAGTTGCGAAAGCCGGACGGCAGAGTAAAAGAGTCCGCTTACGATGATAAGATCGCGAACAACGTAGGAAAAGGAGCGGATCATGGAGCGCTCGAAGCACTTTGCTGGAATAGCGTCCTTTAGGGTCTTGACGTCTGGAATCGGAGTTGGCTTGACATCGTCGGCCACAGCAGTGAACCTAGTCTTTACAGGCGCTGCCTGTGTGCGGGACGTTGTTGTAATCATGGTCCAAGGAGGTGAGAAGGGAGGGAGGAGCGTGCAGAGCGTGCCGTGTCGCTACTCATCCTTTTGTACCAAGACGCGTCCGGGTGGAAGGCGAAAAATCTGCTCCTTGATGTACACCAGCCTAAGCTCAATGCACTCGACCTACGTTTCAACGTCGCAAAGAAAACCGTGTGTACAAGACACCGCCTCGCGTCCATGGAAACAGTGGGTCTCTAACCGAGATTTCAACGTCGGCGCACAGTCGGCACTAGCAGTCTAGGATGAACACGTTGCGGTGAGGCAAGGGGAAGAGGCAGGAATGCCGGAAAGAGACCATAAGCACGAGGACAAGCATGTAGTATCCATGACTACAGGCCATTGAGCTGATCGCAAGCTGCGAGAGGTGTTGCGAGACTTGGTTGGTATCGCACTCGCACTTTCATTGTTCCAAAGTTCCTTCAGGGTCCAAGAGATGAGCCGCACCGTAACCGCATCGGGAACAGATAACACGAAGCCCCGTGGGCCCTGACGATCTTGTATGGGGCTCAGCAAGTCCAAGGCGGCCCAGGCATTGGAGGAAGACCTATCGAGATCTGACCGCCCCATTGACAGCCCGTCTAAAGTCGCGCCGCAAGGGGAAGGAGATGCAGCGGTTGGACGAAGCTGCGACACCGGCAGAGCACGCAGCACGACGTGGTCAACATCATCAGTGGGGACGTCGATATTTGGCCGCATGTATGCCTCATGCGGAGTTGCAATGCTTCGTTGTTGCATGCCCAACTTGACCAAGGTGTCTTGTTCGGTGGTATTCGAGCAATCGGGTAATTCAGGGTCTCAGGTCTGGTGTGTGGGCTGGGCTGGGCGCCCGTGGGCCATCGGCGGGGCAATCCCGCAGAACGTGCGCGCAAGCCTAACCTTGGTTACTCCTTGGCATCATGGCGGTAAGGTTTCTCCGCCGCCGTTGACAATTCTACCAGAGTTACAAAATTCTGCCAGAGTTTGGCGATTCGGTAATTCGTTAGGGTATGGCTCGATAGACGTGGATATTGAGCTAGTAGGCAACATGGGTAACAAACAAGCTAGATAGTGATTTTCTACGTCTACTCGAAGACGTCGGTAGCGAACCTCTCGTTTCGCAGCCCCTCAAACCACTCTCTAGCCTTGGCATCGTCGGCGTCCCGGCCCTCCTTCTCCTTCAACCTCTCCTTCGCAATCTTGATAAGCGTCTCCTGCACCCCATCACCAACACCTCGTGATCCGCAAACGAAGAGCTTTGCGCCCGCTTCAAACTGTTCAATGACATCGGCGCGGTCGTGATAGACACGATCTTGCACGTACTTACAGCCATGCGACTCCTCCGATTTGCGTGAGAAGGCATAACGGACTGAGACGGCACCCATGTCTTCCCAGCGCTTGAGAAGATCGGCGTACATGAGATCGTTGGATGGTGTCCGGCAACCATAGAAGAGTATGGCGGGTGCTAGCTTGCGACCGGCAGCGACCTGAGCAGCGCGCTCTTGGATGAAGCCGCGGAAGGGCGCCAGACCGGTTCCTGCTGCCATCATGATGACCGGGACGTTCTTTGAGTCCTTTGGCAGGTGGAAGGCTTGGTGTGAGGGGCGCACGCTGACGTGCAACCTGTCGCCTGCCGCAAGGTTGGCAAGGTAGTTTGTTGCCACGCCCACGTACCGACCCTGGCCACTGAGGGCTGGCGCGCTGACAACAGAGTATGTGAGGGTGACGTTATTGGGATTCCATAACGGCGACGAGGATATCGAGTATTGGCGCACACGCATGGGTGGCTGTATCTTTAGGAAGACGCCGAGTGGCAGCTTCGTAGATGGGAAGCGCTCGAGGAGATCGAGAACGGAGACGCGTTTTGCAGTAATCTCGGCGCTGAAGGTCTCGTCGGCGAGTCGCTCGAGCTGCTTCTTCTCCGCTTCATCGGGTGTGGCTTCAGCCAGTGCAACGACGTTGCGCTTGCTGGCGGGTTGGGCGAGTTCTACATATGCACCCAAGACATCAACAGCGCTAAGAGGTGTATCCGTCGGCAGAGTAGTAGGGCCAGCCGATGAGATAGTCAGCATCGAATCCCAAGTCAAGCCAAAGTATCGCATCGCGCGTTGGACGTTCTCTTTGGGGTTCAATGGTAGGATAGCCAGGTAGTCTCCTGCGGAGTAGGTCATGCCTGATGGAAGGCTGATCTCGATGTGCCTCTTCTCTGAAGCATCTTCATTAGAAAGAACTTCAACTTCCTCTACACGAGCCTCGCGGACATCTTGACGCAAAGTCGACGACCTCGGTGCTGTAACCTCGACGTCAAGCGTAGTCTCCAGCGAGCCTTCGCCGTCGGCCTCTGTTGATCCATACTTCTCGCGCATGGCTGGCCACAGTACTTGGTCTTCCCAGGTCTCGAAGTCGGTGAAGATATCTCCAGAGGCAGCATCAGTGCTGCCCCATTGAACCATCTTGGTTGCGCCACGCTCTTCGAGGGTAGCGTCAAGATATTTTGGTACCTTGTGGAAGGTCTTTGCCCAATCACGGTGACCACATCCGAAGACCGCATAGTTGACGTTCTCCAGCTCCTTGCCCTTCAAGGTGCCAACCCAATTGACAAAGTGTGCGGCATTGTCGGCAGGCGCTCCCTCGTATGAGGCAGTGACAATGACGATCGGCTTGTCGGTCGGCAAGTTCTCGCGTACAGCGTCCAGGGTGTCGACGACTGCCGCGTTGAAGCCATGGTTTGCGGCGTCACTGGCAAGTCGGTTGGCGAGCGCTTCGCATGTTCCCGTGTTGGACCCGTAATAGATGGCCATAGGCTTGCCTTTAGCAACTTTTTCCTTCTGCACACGTGGTGCCCCACTCGCTGGTGGAGGCTCGTTGAGAGTAGCCGACGCTAATTTGCGTTCGAGCGATGTGGCAGAGATGCCACTTCGGAGATGCGCGCGCATGTAAAAGTCCTTGGGCTTAATCGTAAGTGTCTGCTTAATCTGAAGCTGGTACGAGGCATCCTCCATGGTGAAGTTGAAGTTCTGTAGGAGAATGGCAAGCACCAAGAGGGCTTCTTGCCAGGCGAACGGCCTTCCAATGCAGGCTCGCATGCCGTTGCCGAATGGCTTCCAGCAGTTGGGAAATTCGGTGTTGCGCTTTTCAAACTCTGCGTCAAGCATTCGCTCGGGGCGGAACTCCTCGGCGTCCTCGCCATATGCGACTGGATCGCGGTGAACCATGGGAAATAGTGCAACGAGTGGCGTGCCTGCCTTGACCGCATACTTTCCTCCGATCGTAGTGTCTTCCTTGGCCGTCATACCCACTGCGGGCGCCGTAGGCTGAAGACGAAGAGACTCACGTAGTACAGCATTCAGATATGGAAGCTTCGTCAAGTGTTCGACAGTAATTGGACCTTTACCAATAACATCATCTACTTCTTGTTGTGCCTTCTCATATGCTTGAGGGTTTTTCAGCAGGTAGTAGAAAGTGAAAGAAAGCAAGCCGGAAGTCGTCTCGTGTCCAGCAATCAGGAACGTGATCATATTGTCGATGACACTCTCATCCTGTTGATGTTAGTGTGTACTCAGTCCCAGTAATCGTGTTTAACTTACCGTCATTTTCTTGCCAGTCTTAGAATCAACACCGTTCAGCATGCCGTTGAGTAGATCTTTCTTGTCGGTCGGATTGTCTCTCCTCGTCTTGATTACATCCATACTGGTTTTGCGGAGCAGCTCAATGTCCCTCCAATACTTTTGCGACTCGGCGCCATAAAACATCTGCGAGATGGGATCCCTCCTCGCACGGTCTCCACTGGTCTTGAGGAAGTCGGCCATTGACTCAACGAACGGGTGCATCTTTTGCTGGTAATACGAGTTGAACCGGTAGTCCATGGCGCAGAGAGCGATGGTATCGAGAGTCAGGCGTGTGAAGTCGTCCGTAACGTGAATAACATGCTCAGGACCATGTCTTGCCCACTTCATCACGAGTTGAGACGCAATGTCGTGCATCTCGTTGAACATGTTGCGAATGGCTAGCGGTCCTAGTTGTGGAAGCAAGACACGGTGTGCAATACCCCAATTCTCCTCTTGTGGTCCGTACGATGTGAACAGGCCATCGTGAACGCCATTCCGGACTTGTTCGAGTGATGCTGCTATGATCTTTGAGAATCGTTCCTCATCGCAGATCTCGTTAAGGTGAGCTTGGTTCGCGATGACGACACGCTCGCCGCCGAGATAGAATTTCCATATAGGGCCTACACTCGTTAGCCGTCTGCTTTCTCCGTGCGTGTCGGGGGGCCAGTTCACCATATTTCAATGTCAAATTGCACATGGATTGTGTGGGGTTTGTTGCGTCGATGTCTCCAATGTTGCCAACAATGGGCAGACCAGGTGGGCCGGGTATGGGCTCAAGATTCGCCATTGTGATGTAAATTACAGCAGTAGAAAGGAATTAGAAACGAAAAGGACCACGGTATATGAATGTTCGTGGATTGCTGAAGATGTATGTGTTGTTGGGATGTCGGGAGAGCTCGTTCTATCTATAATGAATCAGAATAATTAAGTCATGCCACGTCGTTCGCATAATGACGCACTGAAACAGAGCAAATCCTTTCGCGCGCCCCGAATGCTACCTCCTTGACGCGTTGGGACCACTTTGGTGCTTGGAGAGAAAGATGCCTCGGTCGTTGTCGTGAAATTCAAGCACGGTGATTTGTTGTTGCCGTTTCGGGTAGTCGCCGTGTCGGAGCTTTTCACGTCGGTGCACGGAGGAACTATAAGGTCGGCCGAGCTTGAGGCTGGAAGCACATGCAAAGCCACTGAATACACGAGATGGAATTGGATGCCGAGGACGAATGCGATCGCAAAAGTTGATGATGGTGCTTAAGAAGGTGCAGCGTGTCAGAAACAATGTTATGCAACGCATGCGTAGTGCGACTTAGCATTGGGTCTATCTCGATTGGTTGCAGTACCGAAGCGGTGGGATGATGTGTGTGAACCAAACGCTGGCAACTTTGGCGATCGGGTGCCTCTTGGAAGTGCAGCCACGAGGTTTTAACGTTATGGTCTTCCAAAGTCTCATCTACGAGGGTGACGTAATATCATTTCATAGTCCAACGTACGTCATGTGTGTGTATCGTACAGGAATGTATCGTGGTCGCGGTTGCTCTTGTGCAATTCTTCGTCGTTGCCGCCTTCTCTCACTGGGAAGAGTAAACACTGCAATACCCAGGTCATCATCGCCTACTCAGAACGCCCATAACGCGGAGAGATCATGACCATTCGTACATTCCGGGAAGGAAGCAAATATTGCTTGCGGATGATCGCCCACCGCTCACCAACGCGAGATCAATGACCCTTGCCCTACAAACCTCGGCCTCGAGCGAAGCCACAGGCACGCCTCCGTTACCACAGATGATCGCCCGCTATAAGCGCATCCACAACACGGCGAAAGCACCCATTGCCATAAGTGGTATCGACACCGCCCATCTTCCTGCACCCGCTTGCATGTTCACGAAAGGGCTTCCATCGCCGTTGGCCGGAGGATCTGGCTCATCCGACCCCGACCCCGTCGCCAATGAAGGTGGAGATGCGGTCGATGAGGCTCCCGCTGTCGGCGCCGGAGCGGAAGGCTGGGCAGTTTCGCTGCGCAATGACACCGCAGACGTTGGCGACGCACCAGCAACGGTAGACGTGACAATGCTGCCTGTACTGATGCCGGTTGGGTTCACTACTATGGGTACGACTATCTGCAATGTGTTGCCGTCGCCATCGGTGGTCGTCCGGGTTATAGTTGTGCTAACTGGGCTTGTGAAGCCATCGCTGTCATCGTCGTCGCTTTCGCTGGTGGTGGTGGTCGGCTTCGGTGCAGCGGCGGTCGTCGTAGGAGGGGCACGCGTGGTCGATGGCGGCACGTAGCTACTCGAGACGGCATCATATGCATCATCCACCACCTCTGCCGGTATCGTACAGCCTATCGCATCGCAATACAGTTCTAGCGGGCCGAGGACGAGTTCGAGAGCCCAGTCGTCTGCATCGCAGTTGGTGACGGCGCACGCGACGGCGCTGGGGAGGTAAGAGGCGCTGCTTTCGCTTGTCTGACATATACCTGCACAACCATCAGTCCATGCCGCAGTGGAGCGATAAAGGCACCGACTCACATTTCCTATAGCCGCAACCCGCTTCTGTGTTGCCTAAGCAGTCCTGCCAACATTTGGGCAGGCCTTGCAGCCACCAGTCCCGATGCGCAACGGCACCCAGCGCGAAGACATGCGCAAACAATAGCCATTGCCCAGTAGAGACAAACATGATCGTACAGTTGGCAAAGAGCGACGTGGTAGCGAACGACAGTCGTGGTGAGGCAAAGGCGATTGCAGCCTTAAGGGGACCAGTCGTCCACAACCTGCTGTTCTGCGCCTACCACCATCACGTCTGTACTCACAGGAGTCGCATGGCGAGTGGCGCCTGCATCCTTTACTGACCACTATCAGCCGGAACCAACCAGTGTGTGGCATTGATCGTCGCCGTCATCGTGTCTATTCGCTTGCGTTTCAGCTTCGGGGAATATGCAGGCGAGTCGGAGTCCGCTTGTCCGCTTTCTCACCATAATCACACAAGCACTGTTTGTAAGACGATGCGCAACCATTGACACTTCGGGAGATTTACGTTAACTATACGCAACTGCTGACTCCTTAATAGAGTGACGTCTACTTTGCATGCGGAGTGACCACGGTGAAGTTACCCCAACCTCCGTTCTTTGCAGCGTTCTCGATGGCCACATGGTGTGCATCGAGGCTGAAGGTGGCGACCTCAGCACCATTTCTTTTCCCAATCTCCAAGAATCCAGCTGTCACCATGTTGATGACCAGTTGTGCTGTAGCGGGTTGGTACATCCACCTTCCCGTCACCTGCAAGTTCTTGTGAACCATAACAAGATGTGGCAGCACAAGATCCCCGCCTGCGCCACCGCTCAAAACGACTCTCCCACCACCTTTGAGGGCATGCGACGCCGCCGAGAGATACAGTGGTGTTGTGAACTTCCCAGGCGTCCAATCATTGTAGACATCGACACCATCTTCAGGAGCGACCCCTTTGATCGCAATGGCATCGCTTTCTACGTTCCCCGTCATCACCACGTGCTGTAGGCGATCCGGACTCCCAAGAGCGAGTTTCATGTCTTCCAATTTCTGCTTGTTTCTTCCCAACGCGATGACATTGGCGCCGAGCGCCAGCGCGACTTCCACAGCAGCGCCACCAAACGAACCGCCCGAAGGTCCAATGACGACGGTCTCACCAGCCTTGATATTTGCTGCCTCGATAAGTGCACCGGCCGCTACCATGTACACAGGGAGGAGAGTGAGATCCGCAGAAGTGTACGTTAACTCGCCCAAGAGACGTTGCTCATTTAGCAAAAAGCAGTTTTCCAACGGCACCTTTTGAAATTGTTGCAGTGATCCATCACGCCATTCATGCATCAACTTCTGGTGCGCATCCGTATCATCGCCCCCATGATGACCCTGCATGATGATGACTTTTTGGTCGTCTCTGGCGCGAACCGTTGGATCGACGTAGACCAGATCTCCTGGCTTCATTTTCACAGAATCCGACCCAACGGTGTGAATGCGGCCAACGGCCCCTGGGTTTGGAACGAATGGTGGCTTGAGATGAAGGGCAGCGAGCTTGCCACTATGTACGGCATCCGTGTACGGGGTCAGAAACGTTGCTTCAATGCGGATGACCGCTGAGCCTTGAGTCGCAGTGGGTATGGGTAGAGAAACGACTTCCGAAGGAGAAGAGAAAGAAGAGAGCCAAACGGCGCGGTTGTTCAAGCTTTCTCCCATGTTGTAGGTCGGATTGTGCTTTGATATCTACTTACTGGCAGATGGGCTTCTCGTCTTATACATGGTGATGGCCCATACCCACAGGTTGTAGTGACGTCGCACTCTATTCAGTCTACCCCAATATTTGCAAAACCTCCGCAATGCTTTGCAGTCGTGTACCGAAGTCCTGGGTCACGACGCGTCGCTGTCGCAAGCATTCAAGCGCATTTGATACCGTTCTCTTATTGGAGGCGGTAGCATATATCGAGCGATCATACCCGTGTAGTAATCAGCAGCATGAACACGTACTGTTAACGAATGCGCTACCACCGGTATATTTCGTTGGCATTCTACATGCTGATTGGGTATAGTTTGTCCGTTCAACGAAGCTTGTTCGCACATCACAGCACATGATTCGTACAACCGGAGTTGTCGGCTTTAGAGCAAGGCCGAGGGCGACTCTTGCGATCTTCGATATGTAACGCATGCCCAGTACGTTTCATTCTGAGATGCATCTGCTCTTCCAGCGTGCGGGGCCATGAGTGCCCAGTATTGCACTTCATTGTGTACTGGTTTGACACGAATTCTCTTACCGCCCAGCTGCAGGTGATCACACCAAAAAATTCAGTATCGAATCCTTAGCATTACCGCACATGCTGTCGTCACCGCTCGACACCGAACGTTTCCAGTTTCCCAATCGCACCCGCCTTCGCGTGCCGGTATTTCTACGCAGCATCATCAAGTCGCCCGCAAAATCGCCGTCGCCATCGTATACGCCTTAGATAGAGCGCCCTGAAAATGATAACAGGTATCATCTGGCTCGCGGACACAGGCCTCTTCTGTTCTTCCCCACTGATATTCTACCCAAGTCTATCTCACACTTAGCACACTTTGTGAATTTCCGCATCCAACAGTCTGTTGTCCTGCCGGTACGCAATGGCGCAGGTTTTATGTTGGGATAGATACCAGGGCTCAGTCTGTGGCGCTCAGCATTGCCATCCTTGCTCAGCTTACACTTCTACAGAGGGGCAATTCATCCGCCGAGGAGTTGCCAGTTATACGTAAAAACGTATCCAAGTCACGAAGCATGCTCTGGCGTCGCATTGACAGCCGGAAGTGGGACCTGCCACAATAAGGCCTCTTCTTCTAATTACGCACCACGACGCAGCTAATGAATTCTAACAAAAATATACTAGAGTACTGCGAGAAAGACTCTCTTAAGAATATTCATTAGAGGCCTTGTTATTATGTAAGAAGGGCTTCGTACTATCAGCCTGTGTCTGACTTCCAACGCGACGCCATAGGCATGATCCCTGATACTAGCTTACTCAGATGTCTTCTCGGCGAGGCTGGACCCCATAAGCCTTACGCACTGGACGCCACAAACCCAATCAGCAAGTCTTATTCTGGATAAACGCAAGCCACTGTATACATTTCGATAGCTCGGCCCACTAGCTCGAGCTGGAGTGAAATGGGGTAACCGATATAGGCAGGTCAGGCTTTGTTGTGGCGTAGTGACTTGTCAATGCAGACCAACAGCTGAACAACATGTAGCAGCCTTGTCAAGAGATCTTTTCCTGGAGTGATGCATTCGCTGCAGATCTTCCTAGAGCCACGATCTAACGTTGTTTCCTAGTAAGGTTCTGCCATCTTTCCAGCTCTGCCACCAAATGTTCGAGATTAGAAAAGAGAAATATTTTAGATCAATCAGTCAGTGGAATAACAATACAGAAAACTATTAGAACGACCGGTTACGCTCGTCAACCACTGCAATCCCTTTGGATTACGCCTAATCAGTCATGCATTCCTTCCCCAGTGCTGTCTTTCTCTTCTCGTTGCTCTCGCTTTCTGTTCTTGAAGCGAGCGCGACTTCAGACTGCACCAGAATTCCCTATGCCTTATTCGCTCCGCTGTCCAAGCACAAACCTGCTCAGTCATTTTGCACGTCCAAGTACCCACTTCCGCGTCCGACATGTCTCGTTACGACGACTATCCCATCAACAACTACGATCCTAGTCACGACGAGTGTTGCACCAGTCACCAACACAATAACGGTGACTACAAATGAGCAAACCACAGTTCTTGCCACTGATACAGTGTATGTGCATCTTCTACCCATATCTGTCCTCTGCGCTCTAGCTTCCTGAATCGCATGTAAAACCATTTGCTAATCTGCAAACTAGTACCCCTACGCCGACGACTGTAACGGAAACACCCACCGAGACAGCAACAACAACAGCATGTCCCGTAGCAGCCTTGCAGAAGCGCACCATTGACGGGGACAAACTTGCGCCCATCTTCAGCTCTCTCCAGAAACAAGCAGCGTCCTTTGTCAAGACACTGTGCTCTTGCATCGAGACAACACCCGGCTGCAGCACCTCCACAATCACCTCTCGCCCGACAGTACCTGTTACTAGAACATCCACCATCACATACGTCCCTACAGTGACCGCCACCGTCACGCAAACTCCGGTCATCGTCACCCGCATCACCATCACACTAGACCGAGTCATCTCCACTACAACAACTACTACCACTACAACATCTACCTCTTCAGTCTGTGCCCCGCCCCCAGCGCAGACCACATGCCCTGGAGGAATCCGACCAGATAAATGTAACGTAAGCTTCTATTGCGATTCAGCAGAAACCTGCGCTTGCCTTGCCACGACCGAAGGTACCGCGGTCGGATGCACTGATGTTTCCCCATTCGATATATCTTGCTCAGAAACGGTGCCGTGTACGAGCAGTGCGCAATGTGGTGCTGACCGGAAGTGTGTAACGAATTTGTGCTGCAACGACGGGCAATGTGTTACGATCAATACCTCGACTTGTGCGAATGGGCAGGCGGTCTCTAGATTGTTTAGATTTGTGCGTAGAAGAGGTGAGAAGAAAGAAGGATGGAACCTTCCTTGGTCGGTGGATGAGTAGGAGAGGATTTGTTAATCATCTCATGTTTACGATGTTTCCAACGCTACAGACCCTAGCTACAAGTAGGCAAGCTACTAAAGATTCTTCAGAATCCTGTTTGGATGAAATTATATACAATCTTAGGTCGACACTCCTCCGTGTGAGTGACGATCCCCAGGGTCAGTGGCGAAGCGCTGAGGGGTGACCCCTCTGTGTTGAGTCGCTGTTTCAACGACGATCGACGAGAGGCCAACTATAACGTCTGCTAGCTGACAACTTGATTCAATAAAGAGACAGCGGTAGAGATATGGAAGTGTGATTGCACAGCTACACCGCGTAGCTCATGATGCATATACAGCTCGCTAGATGGGGCATTGGTTGCCCATGGTCGTCGCTCTCAGTATTCTTTGTTCGTTTGCACCTTCCGCAGACCCCTTGACCCAACGTCACGGTCATGAGCAAACACGAGCTCCAACTCATTGTCTGCATTTGCACGTATGCCAACCCCCTCATTGAAGGTACCAAGATTGTCGATGCCCACAGAGACTTTCCCCAGATGGTCAGGTCGTTTTGACTGTAGAGCGAGAGCCACAAGCTCGATCGAAGAATTCCAGGCTGTAGAGCTACGGCCTGTGAATAGCATGTAGGCGAGATAAATGACAGTGATGACACAGTAGAAGCCCAGAACTGCCATCGAGAGGCGGACTGATGTGGAATGATTCCCATAGCCGAAACCGTACAATGTATGGGTGAAATGGAAAGGAGGCATACTATTCACACCCGTACTTAACGTGTCTTCTCCCCAGACCGAGTCGTGCCGAGAGAGGCTCGAGATGTCCGAGATGGCCTCTGCGAACGACAGAGCGAGTGCGGTGTGCAGTTCGAAGCCTCCGGAGGTCAACTCTTGTAAGAATTTGGGGCTTCTTAGCTCGTCGATATCATTGTAGTCCAGGCCTATGGTTCTCAGCGCACTGGTATTCCAGGGCGGCATGGGGTACGGATTCCTGTATCCAACGCCTCCGTCTTGAAAGTAGATTGCCTCAGAGTTGTTCCAAAAAGCATCGATGGTGCAGGTCGACACTTCCCAAGAGCCGTAACTATGAAGGCTGGGTACCGATGATATCATTTCAGACAGCTTTATCGTTTCATTTCTGGTCGTTGCATTACGCGATAGTAGTGGGTCATAGATGTGTTGTTACAAGGTAACAAGGAATTGCTTCTTTATGCGGGTCGCATGAAGGAAGACTATCAGGAAGCCACGACAAAGGCTTAATAATCAAAGGCGGGGCCTGGATTACGTGACCAACATCCCGCTAAGGCTAACCATCCAGGATAGCAGAACTACTTAGGATAGCGGAGCTATTACAAACATCCTATGCACTTAGAATAGACAGGATAGCAGGAACAGATTAT